>NW_016107843.1:306587-320924 GCF_001604975.1 Cebus imitator | reverse complement strand
GTGGTAAGATAGAGGTGTTGGAACACTATTTTCCTCCCTTCAAAATAATATGTACTAGGCTCAGCTTATGTGCCTTATCAGAGCTTTACTCTGTCTTTGCTTTCTGCTTAGAGTGGCCCTACCAATAGCTTGCCTTGTTCCTGTCATCATGGAGCCAGGTAGGTTATTGCTGCTGCCCTGTCCACTGTTAGAAATTAACTAGTAAAAAAGATCACCTTATCTGTGCCCTGGATGGTGTGAACCCACAGGGCTATGGCTTTCCCAACAGCTTATAACAGCAATCCTGTGTTGGGAATGTCTTGGGTTGGATTCTGGAGGAAGCAAATTCTGAGAAGGGGATTTGGATGCAGGAACTTTATCAAGGAGCTCCACCAAAACAAAGTTGCCGATAAGGAATTGAGGGAAGCCTGCTTGCCAGACTGGGTCTAGGGAAAAGTTTGAATTTCATCCTAATCATAATAATATGGCCTAGATCATTGGGAGCTCTGGAGCTGGGATGGTCTTTCAGAGATGTCCTGAATTAGGGAAATAGGAGGAACCTTTGTTAATCCTTCTCTCATCAATCAGACATTGGATACAGGCTATCCCTGGGGAGGGGAATGACCTTAGTAAAAGCAGTTCCTTTTATCCTAGGACAGTTCCCTATAACCTGTAGGCCATATCCTGCCTGCCTCCTTTTTTTGCAAATAAAATCTTATTGACAACTACACTTATTCAATTATGTATTGACTCCAATTTCCTTCATACTACAATGGCAGAATTGAGTAGCTGTGGCAGAGACTAAATTGCCTGCAAAGCATAAAATAGTAACTATGTGACCTCTCACAAAAAAAAGTTTACCGATCTTGGGCCTAGGGTAATTCCCTGAGAGGGATCACTATGAGCCATTAGAACCCAACATCCCTGGCAACTGGAGGAAGGGGCACATAGGTCCTACATACCACATCATCCACTATAGAAAATTAATACCCCGTAAAGCAAACTGGACCAATGAAAGATGGTGGACAGATGGGAGCCAGAAGATAAATTCTCCTTTCTTCTACCATAATGGACTGTTCTGAGATGTAATGGTTCTGACAGCCTTTTTGAAGATGTCTCATAAGACTAAATAGTTGTCTACACTTGTTACAAAGCAATGGCTAGTTTAAAGACATATCCTTGAATATTTTTCTCCTGCCCTCCCTATTTTGGTAACTCCTTTCCCCGCACTCCTTTTTTTTTTTTTTTTTTTCTATTCTCTCTCTTCGATAAAGTTTAGCACATAAGCTTTTTGCCTCAGACTGTTTCCTAGGTAACCCAGGATAAGACTTGTAAAATCAAATATTTAGAATTTGGCATGGAACTAGTATAAGGTTAGAATAGTGGGACATTCAGAGGAATGAGGAAATATTCTGCCTGTCATCTTATTTCCAAACCCAGGGCACTTTTCAAAGATAACTCTCCCCCAACCCCCAAGTACCTATTGGGTGTAAACTTTGTCCTGAGATTACCCTGAAGTATTAATACTTCTGTCCCTCTTGCTCCCATTTGCCCACAACCAAGATAGAATGCTTGTCCTTCTTCCTGAAGTTTCTGCTCCAGTTCTGGGAAGCATGTTTATTATATATGATATTCTTTTTTCTTACCCTGAGGGTATTCCTGTTGATCTTTCAGGGTACCACCATTCACCTTGTGAATTATAAAACCACCAAGGGAGAAAGAGTAGCTCTAGCCAAGATACAATTTTTAAGAATACACACAAAACAAAATGGAGAAAAGGGGCCCTCAGGCTGCTCTGCACTTCTGAAGTATAGCTCTAAAAAATAAAATAAGCAGGCCACACACAAGGAAGCAAGCTAACTTTGTTTTGCTGAGAGCACTCTTTTCCTTGGGTTAATTCCAAGAGGGAACAGGCATGGAGTGAGTCACAGAAAAAGTAGGACAGAGTTTGCCTTTCAGGGAATGCAATAGTGTGGGCGTAACCATGGCCCCTCGAGGATGCTCAGCAGGCACGACTTCCAGAAGCTCAGGCTATGTCAGGTAGATGCCAACCATGCAGAGCTCCCACAGCCATGTGAACTTGCTCCAGTTCTGTTCACACACCTACCACAAACTGAGTTTACAGGAGCTCAGCTTTGCGTTTAATCTGTCTTCTTGGTGAAGACCTTGGGTGGGGTAAGGTTGCATCTGTGGTTGATAAGGGAACTACCAACCAGGAGTTATAGCAATCTCTGGGGCAGACAACATAGAAATTTGAGTGGCATGGGTTGAGACCTGCTCAATGAGAGGTCACAGAAAAGGTATCCAAGGCTGGTCCTGAGAGCAATGTGTGGGACCGAAGCTGGAAGGTACCAGAAGAGGAATTTCAGGAGGAGACCATCCTAATGGGCAAAGGAAAGTAACCCTGGATAGTACCAGGTACAGAAAGCCACTGGCCTTGGCTAGGTATATATGGGCCTGGGTGGTTTCATGCGATTCAAAGGATCAGTGGCAGCAGAGACACTGTTCTAAAGTCAATGATAAAGTCACATCATAAATTTCAGTGGGGGAGATAGACTCACAATCCGATTAATTCATGATGTAGCAGTTATTTTGCGGCAGCTTTTTCTTCACAGAAGGAAATTCTTTCTTCAAGTTCAAACTGACCAGGAAACATAATAGATAAAGCAGATAAGAGAGAAGCAGCTACAGTTAAGTTTGAAGTAGTAGAGATGAATAGGTTAGATATACCTACATCTGCTCTGAAATCTGGGCCCCTGAGGCCCTTCTATGCCGTTTCTAGTGCTCCATGTGATATCCTTTGAAACAAAAATTCTATGCTGAGAGCAGGTGAGTAGGAGTTTAAGGTAGAGCATCGCTAGAGTAGGATGAGAAACACAGTTCCCATTCTTCCTGCCATGAATGAATTGATAATTTGGATATTCTAGAGTGCAATTTGCAATTTCTACCTTTACAGTGTCCATGGAAAACATGTGTAAGTGTTCATAGTTCTAGTCATTGTTTTGAAAACATTGACCATCTCAAATGCTGCTCTTCAGTATCGTGTGTGTGTGTGTGTGTGTGTGTGTGTGTGTGTGTGTACCATAAAAGAAAGACTTATTTCCTGCTTTTATCTTCCAGATAAATTACTCAGCACTTCCATACCTCTTCAGGACAAGACATTCACAGTCATGACCTTTGATCAATGCATGATCTTAACATTTTTTCTGCATCATCAAAGACTAAATTATATTCAAAGTGGCTTTAGTGCTAAATGCATTTTATTATATATCACTTGTTTGAAAAACTGTCACTTTCTATGATATGCAGTGACAGTCTATTTCTATTTAGTGGACATTTAGTTCCTAATAGTGTAGACATAAAAGAATGTATCTGTGCTTGTTAGAACATCACCTCACAGCTCCCCTCTGATCCCTAAGAACCCTCAAATCTCCTGTCCTTGTTGCCTTCTCTACTTCACTTGGTGAAAATTATATAACATTTTATTTTGCTTCCTTACTTTGACCGTGTTCTTTTTCATCTTTTTTTTTCTGCTCTGGGCTTTTTAATCACCTATCTTTTTTCCCTTTGTTGACAAATGCGGCATATGTTTTCACCTAGTCACCAAAACCACCCACTTCAAATCATACCCTTTGTCAAAATGAATCCACATGCTTAAGGAAATTATTCAAAGAGCTCTCATATGTCTGTGTCTAATACTGACCTGTTGGCTTAGAGATTTCTATAGAATTGCCATTCTGGAATTTCTTTTCATTGTTTAGTTTATTGGCTCTCAAGTCTTCCCCATATTTCTTATTCTTGGATTCCTTCTATTTTTGGTTTTGCTAAAGTACATTCTCAAATAACTTTTATTTTTTCAGAAGTGTGTGTAGTTACTAAACTTCCTCAGCCCTTTCCCATTTAAAAATTTCTTTGTTTGGTTTCTAGAAATGGTTAATAATTTTCCTGGTTATAGAATATTATGCTGAAAAAAAAAGTTCCTTCAGGACTTTGAGACATTGCCCCCCTCTTGTCTTCCAGCATCTGATGTTGATAATGTTAGTATCACTATGATTTTTTTTTCCATTCTCCACTGACTTCCCACCCCCTAAAAGCTTTTAGGAACATGACTTTGTTACCATCATTCTGAAATTTTAGTTATGTCACACAGTGTGGGCTTTTCTGTGTTTATTCTACTGGACATTTATAGGACTCTTAAAATTGAAGATATGATTTTATGAATCTCTGTGAGGTTTTCTTCTATTATTTCTTTATTTTCTTCCCTCTATTTTCTTGCTCCATCTTCCTGGAACTCTAGTTATATAGAAATTCAACCTCCTGGATGTGATCTTCATATCTCTTAATTTTTATTGTATCTTTTCTTTCTTTTCTTGAGTATATTTAACATGTTCTATTTTTAATTTTCAGGAAACTTTCTTTTTCTATACATGTTCCCTTTCATAAATTCTATTTTTTATTTTATGTATGCAATATTTTCTCAAATATCTCTGAGGATTTAAAATAGCATTGTTTTAAAGTTGTCTTCTATTCCTTGAATTATCTCTTTTTCTTCTGGGGTCTTTTAAAAGATTATTACATTGGGTGCTTCTACTGTGAGTTGGTTTCGTCAAATGCCATGTAATCCTAGATTATACATTTGAACTTAGAAATGTAAGAACACATTGAGTTTTTGAAAAGCAGCTGGTATTGATTTCCTCTGGTGCTGTGTCTATCTCTTTCTCTGCCTAAGAGGGAAGGTGTATCATCCATGAAGGTGCTTTATTTTGGAGGGTAAAAGGACAGAAACAAGAGAGGCAGGTTACCTATATCTCCTATTGTCAAAAGAAGAAACCCTTTACCATATGGTACCCAAGAACTACACAACGTCTCCAGACAATTCAATTCCTTTATAAGCATAATTCTTCTGTTTGAAAGTAGAGATTGTCTCTCCTTATGGGGGTACTGGGGTGGTATACCTGTTGTAGCTATTTCTGAGATGGTATTTCCATTAGTCATTGTGAATTCCACCTCAGTTCCCACTCCAGCTCCTGATACCTAATAACTCCTAGCTCAGAATCCCTCCATCTTCAGAGGCTATGCAGCTACCAATTCCCCTTCCGCTTTCTTTTGTGTAATAAGCTGTGGCATCCACCACTGTTTCATCTGTCAAAATAACCCCTTATGCTTTCAGTCTTTCAGATACTTGTCAAAGTCTCTGGTCAACCCCTGGCCCTTTATTCTCTCTTTGCTTCTCTATAGATGTATTCTGTTTTATATTTCTTTACTGTCATTTCAGTGGGGTTTGGAAAGAAGAAGTAAAGTCTGCCATTCTGAAGAAGCCTGAATAAATTTTAGATAAACATTCTACTGAAGTCTGCTCCATGGCAAAGAGAATTATAGAAGGGAGTCAGGCTATTTATGCTAATTTTTATGTAGTAGTTCTATCTTTTAAATTCCCAGAAGTTCCCTTGATATTCTAAACATTAAAACGCTGGTTGACATACTCTATTACTAAATTATACATGATGTGAATTTAACAATTGTATGCAAATGTTAATTGTTATTAAACTATACTATGCAATTAAAATCTGTATGAATATGTTTACAAAGTTTGTAGTTTACAAAGTATTCACATATATCTCAATTGAGCATCATTACTAGCCTCTAAGGTAGACATATCAGGTAATATTAGCAGAAAAATGGTGCTGAAGAGAATCAGACTGCTTTGTTCCCAGTCTTGGAGTGGCTGCTTAACTTGCTGAAAACTATCTTAATATTCTGTAAACTACTTAACTTTTCTTGTACTCAATTTTCTTATCTGTAAACTTAGAGTAATATTAACTCCCTTAAACGGTAAGGATAAGAAATTGTAATACCTGTAAACATGTAGAAATGACATATAACACTTGTTCAAGAAATATTAGATATTGTTATTATTATTTTCTTTATCATTGTCTTTTTCCCTTTTACAGATGATAAAACCACATGGCATGAGTCAAATCACTTTTAGACTCAGTAAATTAGAAACAGATTTTGGATACAAATTCATGTGTTGTGACTCCAAGTTCAAGTTATTTCCAGTACACCATATTGTTTCAGCATGTATGAGAAGATTAAAGATCTTGTAAAGATGGTTTAAATTGGAGATAATCATAAAATGATTTATCCTGTCCTTAAACACTAACCAAAGATGTAACGCTGTACAAATCCTATGGATAGAAATGGGCTATCTATTTAAAATGGACATCCAAGATATTTTATCTGTGCTTTCTTAAAATTAGTTTATTAAATCTTTGCCACAATGCCTCACATTTATTAAGCAAACATTTACCCCGTTTAACGGAAATCCTTGAGAATGTGAACAAGATCATTCATCTTTGCATTCCCACTGCAGTATAAACAAAACTTATGTAAAATTTCAAGCTCAGTGTTATTTGATTAAAGTTGCTTAAACAATGGTGTATTAGAAACAATACCAAACTCATATACTCATTTCTATTTTCTTGGGTCCTTTACAGACATTGAATTTATAAAGGTGAGACTGTCACTGCATGTAGTTTTCAAGAAAGTTTATAGCACTACTTTTCTTTGGATCTCAGATGAGCTGAACTATCAACACATCAATACACAGAGGGTAAAAATTAAAAATAAACCAAAGCAAAAATCCCAGCTAGACGCCCAAGTGATCAAAAGCCTGCCAATGCATGCATTATCGTCCACTAGTAGTTACTGTCATTTCTGATCCTGAGATGAGATTTGAAGATATAGGTTCTAAAATACCTTTGCTTTTTTTTTCTTCAATTTTTATCCTTCTGCTTTTATGATGTGGACACACTCCAGAGTATTCCCACACATTCTTTCTGAAGCTTTAGGGCAGTGGAATCAAAGCCTTCTAGGGCAGAGAAGTTTTGTTTATGGCAGAAAGAAAACATGATATATGAACAGGTTTGGCTATTCCAGGGATATTGATGGTATTGTGTGAAAATAAATAAGTATTGCTAAACAGTATGCACATTACTTTTATCCTTCATCATATTTTCCCAAAATCCAGTGTCACAGAGAGGATATGTTTTAGCAATAGAAAATGTAGACAGAAAAATTAGAGTTAATTTTTTTTTCCTTATCACAAGGCACCAGGAAGGCACAGATTAGGGTCTTGGAATTAATATGCTAAAACTATATACCGTATAACATTGAAACTATGATAAACCTTCAGTTAACTTCAAAGTTAACACAGAAGAGTTTCCATCTCATGATGATGACTTGCATGTATTTTCTAACAGATGGTGTGGTTGTCTACATTTTTAGGTGTGTTAGACTGATTTTTCAGAATTTAGCTTACATCTGTTTGATGTCAGTTAATTGAGATTGTCACAACTCAGTGACCATAGTGAGAATTATTACAAAACAGAGTCAGATGAACTAGTGGACCAGAAATCCCAATACATTATTGATTATAAAAAATATTTGGGGGTCCTGCAGGACCTGAACAAAAGGCTGATTAGAGCTCCAACAGAGCTGACTGGGCAAGGGCAAACTGGACTCTTTCCAGTTCTCATGTCAAGAGTTGGGGAAGAGAAGGTCCTACCAAAACAATATCTCAGTATGACAATATTGAAGGTGGGTGTACTAGCCTATTTATTTCTTGCTACTGACTACCCTCTAACACCAGCTCTGTATACTGCTCTGTCAAGAAAGAGACAACAGCCAGACATACCTCTGAAACTTCAGCAGCTACAGTGGACCTCAGGTAGTCCATTTCTAAGGACTTGGCACAGAGGTTTGAGTTTGATATTAGATCATACCTGCTTCAGCATTTTGTTACTAGAGGTTCATTGGAGGTTGGTTTCTCTGGGAAGCAGACTCTGAGCTGGAAATTAGCATGCAGGATGTTATTAGAGGGGGCTCTTGGAAGAAACACCAGTAGTAGGGAGGGGAAGGAAAAGGATTGGGCAGAGGGAGAATTAAGCTGCAACGAAGTCTCAATGGTAGATCTCAGCCAGCTCCCCAGGGAAATCCGAAGCTGGGATGGCATTTCAGAATTATTCTGAGTTGGGCCCAAATGAACAGGCCTCTTAAAGTCATACAATGATCAGTCATTGGGTTTGGGTCATCTCAGAAAGGGGACAACCTTGAGCCAAGTGTTTCTCATCAGCTGAGGCAATCCTAGGGAGGATAGAGGCTGACAGCTGAGGGCCATGTGCTCAAAGTACTCTCAGAAGCTGTAATATTAAAGGGGAATCTGACAGAGCAGGAGCATTGCCATCTTGGACAAATACTGCAATTTTAAGTTTCACCTTGATCAAAAAATGTCAAATTCAAAAGGCATCAGCCTAATGGCTAAGGTCAGCATGACCATAAACCATAAATAACATCTCCAACCAGAAACATTCCAAACACCTCCCCAAGCAGTGACATACCAGCCCCAAGATAACCCCCCTCCAGCCAGAAAGATGTCAGCCCCAGAATAACCTCCCCTCTGCCCAAAGACATTCTAACCCTGCCATAAATGTCTCCCCAACACAGAAACATTCCAAGCTTGTGATAAGCCCTCTCACCCTAAAACCAATATATACTCTTAGTCTGTAAGATAACGCTCCTGACTGAAATCAGCCAGACGCCGCTCTTAGGTTTATTTCTCCAAAATAAATCTGTATTTGACTGTTGAGCCATTTTTTGTGTTTCTTTCCTCTTTCTTTAACCCTTATATTTGGTGCTGAAACCCGGGATGGGTGCTGGGGGCAGTGGACAGTGGTAGCTCGTCCCACTGTATCCTGATAGTCTCAGGCCATCCACCGCATCTTGTCTCTCACTTCATTTTTCAAGTTATTTACATGAGGAGGACAACTAACCTGTAGGGGACTGCAAGGCTCTGGCCAGGGCTACTCCTCAGTGGGTCCTCAAGGTCTCGGGAGTCCACCTCTGACCACCTGCAATGGGTATTTTGCTGTCTCCCCTTTTCCTCCATCATCCTCCCTTCTCTCTCTCTCTTTCTCTCTCTCTCTCCCCCCATCTCTCTTATCTCTCTCTCTCTCTCCCACCCCCTCTTCCTCATGCAGCTCCAGTCTAAGAGACCGCTTGCCAATTCCAACCAGCACATACAGCATCGGACACTAATCCAGCTGATTGGCAATATCTGCCCTCCACTGGCTTTCTTTCAGTTCTTGGGAAAGTCAGGTCTACCATCCTGGTCCTCAGAGGACCAGTGGGACTAAGCTACACGAAATTTTGGGGATGCCTAGGTTCTTCTGAGCTTCTGAGCTTGACCATCCTCTTTAGAAAGAGGACTCTGGGTCTCTGTCTTTTGTCTGGGGATGCCTAGAATGAAAATAGACACCCTCAGCTTCTTCTCACCAGTCCACATGGGTGCCAAACAATGGCACATTCCTACGTCCTCTCCACTGGGCTGTCTCCTTCACAACCTCATCAAACTTGGCTTACAGGAAAGAATAAAGCCAAAGCGTTCAGTCTTTTATTGCAATATGGCTTAGCCTCAATACAAATTAGATAATGAAAACCAATGGCCTCAAAATGGCACCTTTGACTTTCAAATTCTCAGGAACCTTGACAACTTTATAACCAGGAATGGTAAATGGCAAGAGGTTCTCTATATTCAGGCTTTCTTCTACTTTAGATCCTGACCATCCCTATGTCAAGCTTGCAACTCTCATGAAATCCTTCTTCTTAATGAAAACCCTTTCTGGGTCTCTCCTTCCTCTGAAACCCTTTCCTCCAAAACCCGTTCCCTCAAAACCCCCTCCTTCGAAACCCCTTTTGACCTGGCAGATGAACTCCCTCCATATTCTTATCTCCTTGCATCCGCTCCTTGCCTGTCTGAACCCTCCTCCCACAAGCATTCAGCCCCAAACACTTCTCTTCCTCCTTCTCCACCTGTTACCCATTCAAAAATTACCAATCAAACCCAGTCAAACCACCTCAGTCATTCTCCTCTGGGAAGAGGCTGGGGTTGAAGGCATTGCTAGCATTCATATCTCTTTCTCCATGTCTGATTTGTTGCAGATTGAACAGCGCCTAGGATCTTTCTCTGAAAATCCCTGCTGGGCACGGTGGCTTGCGCCTGTAATCCCAGCACTTTGGGAGGCCTAGAACACTTTGGGAGGCAGGTCGATCATGAGGTCAAGAGATCGAGACCATCCCAAGCAACATGGTGAAACCCCGTCTCTACTATAAAAAAACACACAAAAAAATAGCCGGATATGGTGGTGAGCACTTGTAGTCCCAGTTATTCAGGAGGCTGAGGCAGAAGAATCACTTGAACAGGGAGGCAGAGGCTGCAGTGAGCTGAGATTTTGCCACCGCACTCCAGCCAGGTGTCAGACTGACACTCGATTACCAAAAAAAAAAAAAAAAAAAAAAAAAAAGAAAAGAAAAGAAAAAGAAAAAGAAAATACATCTCACCATAGCAGGAAATTCCTGCATGTAATCCAATCCTTTAACTTGTCATGATATTAATATAATTCTAAACTTCACCCTCACTCCCGATGAAAAAAGAGCACATTGGGCATTCAGCTGAAGCCCACACAGATGAAGCCCATAACCAAGACCTTATGCAAAATCCAGTAGCCAATGATGCAGTCCCCTGTAGAGATCCAGATTGGACTTACCAACAGGGAGACAATAGCATCAGGCAAAGGGACCACATGATCACCTGCCTCCTCATGGGCATGGACGAAAATGCTCATAAGGCAGTTAATTGTGAGAAACTTAGAGAAATTACACAGGAGCCCCAGGAGAATCCTGCCCTTTTCTTATCATGCCTCACTGAAGCTATGCTAAAATATACTGATCTGGATCCAGAATCTAAAGAAAGGCAAACTTTTCTCCACCTCCAATTTATTTTCCAATTCTCCCCAGATATCCAGAAAAAAATACAGAAATTAGAGAGGGTCCCCAAACATCTCAGCAGAACCTCCTAAATGCAGCCTTCCATGTCTTTAACAGCAGAGATGAGGAACAAAAATTTAAAAAGACAGACATCTCCGTTTAAAATACCAGATGCCCACCTCTGCTGTCCAAAAGTCAGTTACACAAAAGCCTCCCAATACCCCAAAGGGAAACTCCCTCACTCTCCAGGGGTCTGTTTCTGATGTGGTGGAGTCTATTTCTGATGTGACAACCCTGGACACTGGGCAAAGGCTTGTCCTAACCCCCAGTGCTTCAACAAATGGTACCCAACTTGTGGTCTTTGGAGGACACTGGAAAATGAACTGCCCTCAACAGAGACACCCTCCCCATTCAGGTGTGGCTCTTAATGAGGCCGTCCAACCATTACAGGAGGAAATCTCTTCACTGCTGGTACTGACAATGGAAGACCGAGGGTACCCGGGATCCTCTGCCTCCACATACAGTGAGTCCTTGGAACCCAGGGTAATTGGGATGGAATCCAGTAAGATTATTTCCTTTCTCCGTGATACTGGGGTGAGACTGTCAGTATTAAGTGATTATCAAGGCCCATTAGAATGTTCATCCATTTCTGTTGTTTGTGACCTCAGTCATGTTGGGGTCACCACCTGAGACATCAATCAGAACCTGCAGAGGTCTGTCCTGCAGACCCTGACTCAACAACAGATGAACAAATGTACTCTCATACATGGTTCAGTGATTCAAGTGGGCTAGGGATGGTCATTGGCTGCTTTCAGAGGGTGAATTGCAGCCAATAGATCAAGACCCCCTTTACATACACACATTTATTCAGTGGATATTTCATAACACAGGTTCTAAGTCAACACGTTTGTGGATAATTAACATGGTTAAAAGAGTTGTTTTATGAGGGATAAAAGCTTTAGGTTCTGGGGCCCAGAGTAAACACTATTAACAGGTAATTCCCCTTTGATCTCCCCATGAGAGGACCATCTAGCACAAAGTTTACATAAGTAAACAATTAGAGTAGAGACAAAGGATGTGGGGTAAACAGACTTAAACTGGGAAAGCCTTTTATCCTCCTTACCTTTTCCCTAATGTAATGGACCAACCACCTTTGGCCTGCGCCAATAAAACTTTTTGGCCTTCCAAAAGGTTTGAGGCTATAATCTATAACTTTCCCTAATATTTTGCCAGCTACCCTGAGTGAACTCAACAGTTGCTGGCGTGAAGGGCATACAAAAAAACCCATACAAAACGCCATCTCTATACTGCTCATTTCAGGGAGTCACCCTCACTCACTCCTTCTTTGTCATTCCTCATTGTTCCATTCCTTTCCTAGGAAGGGACATCCTATACAATCATTCATTTATGGGCCCTACATCAAAGCCACACTTATTATTATGTCAAGAACAAAACCCCTTCCTCAGGCACTCCACATCAAATAGGCTTAAGACCCAAATTCCTCAACCAGGTAAATCCCATAGTATGGAACATTGACTCCCCAATAATAACTACTCACCATTCTCCAATTCAGATTTCACTGAAGGATCCTAAGTGCTACACAGTAGTCCCACAATAGCCCCCCAACCCTAATGGATTGTGGGAACTCAAACCCATCATCTCCTGACTTTTGTCTGCCAATATTTTAATCCCCACCCATTCTCCCCACGATATTCCTATTCTCCCCACAATATTCCTATTCTCCCAATCAAAAAACCAGGTGGCTCTTATAGACTGTTTCAGGATTTGTGATACATCAACTCCACTATTGTTCCTGTTTGTCCTGCTGTGCCAAACCCCTACACCCTCCTACCACAAATTCCTCCCAACACTAGCCATTTCTCTGTATTGGATCTCAATGGTGTATTTTTTTACCATTCCTCTACATCTCTCCTCTCAAACCCTTTTTGCTTTCACTTGGACTGACCCTGACACAGGCTACTCCCAACAACTCACATGGACTGTCCTCCCCCAGGGCTTTAGAGACAGCTCTCACTATTTCAGTCAGGCACTTCAACTGGATCTTTCCTATCTCTGTAACCTAGAGTTTTGCTTCAATATGTGGACAACTTACTTCTTTGCAGCCCCTCTCTAGAACATTTATTCAACACACCACCAGGCTTTTAAATTTTCTGGCTAAATGCAGGTACCAGGTATCCAAAATGAAGGCCCAATTAACCTCTCCAAAAGTCTCATACCTATGATTAATCATAACTTCAAATACTCAAGAAATTCTGCCAGCATGAAAGCAAGACTTTCAACAAATCCCTTTTCCTAAAACAAAAAGGGACTTACTTTCTTTCCTTGGATTAGTGGGATATTTCCAATTATGGGCAGCAAAATTTGCCATTATCACTAAACCCTTTTATGAACACACAAAAGGAAATCTTGACCAACCACTCACTCTCACTCCCACCTTTATCATGCTTTCTATTACCTAAAACATGCCTTATTACAAGCCCCTGCTTTAAGCCTTACAAACCCCCTGAAACCCTTCCATCTATATTTATACAGTTCTCATAATCAGGCCCTTGAACTGTTAGCCCAAAGCATGGGAAATTTCCTCCAACCAGTGGCATATTTTTCAAGAAAACTAGACCCCGTTTACAAAAGCTGGCCCCCTTGCTTAAAAATTTTGGTTACAGCTTCTCTGATTATCCCTGAGGCACAAAAACTCACGTTCTATTGACCCTTTCAGGTATTTTCTTCTCACAGTCTGTAAGATATGCTCCACCATAAGGCACTCACCTCCATCTCATCCTCTCGCATGCAAGCCTTACATTCAATTCTCCTCCAACCCTCTATTTCTCTTCCTAGATGCTCTGCGCTAATCATGCCACTCTTTTGCCTTCAACACCAATTTTGGACCCCAACCAACTGTCATGCTTTGATTTCATTGAAGGATATCTCACCATGTTTCACCACCTTACTTCCACTCACATACAGGGAGCCCCAGATTGGTTTATAGATGGCAGCAGGATATGCCATCATTGAGGGATACCCAAATTCTCCCACCAAGAAATTCGTAGAGGCTGACCCCTTGCCTTTGGGCACATCCTCCCAACAAGCAGAATTAGTTGCCCTAGTAAGAGCACTAACCCTAGCCAAAAACACACAAGTTCATATATACACTGATTCTAAATTATGCCTACAACATCATCCATTCCAATGCCCAAATTTGTAGCAAGTAGGACTATCTCACGGCTAGGGGAACTCTATCATTAATGGAAAACTGAAGGCAGCTTTACTTCTAGGAAAGGTTTCAGTTACCCATTGCAAAGGATATCAATCAGATGAAAGCCACATTTTGGTAGAAAATGATGAAACTGACTATTGGGAAAAAAAATTTGACCAATTATCCAAACCCCCAATACCTATTTCTTCTCATACAACATATCCCTTCCTTTTATCCATAACACCAAATACAACAACTAGTCATGGTAGGGGCACATTTCAAACCCCCATACTAGTTCATACAAAACAAATTAGTCCCGC
>NW_016107843.1:265608-305854 GCF_001604975.1 Cebus imitator | reverse complement strand
CCCTCTTCTACACGCCAACCGCCATTTCATTTGGGAATATGCTGTCAAGCACCTGCCACAACCCGTCACCAACTCCTCTAATCCCTTGCTACAGCTGGAAGACTAGGTCCCGGTAAAAGATCCCAGCCCTACCCCTAATTCCCCCTTCACACCTAAATGGAGTCATCCTTACCACACCCACGGAAGCAAAACTCCAGGGATACCCTAACTGGATTCATTATACTTCTCTCAAGAAAACAGATTTCCCTTCACCACATACCCAAATAACGAAATCTAAAACCCCTTCAGCCTTCTCTTTCTGTGTCCCCAGGACCCATTTCCCTTTGCCTCACCTGAATCCTGGAGGAAAAGGAAAAGAAACCCACATAAACCGCTTATGTCTCTTTCTCCCCCAAACTTTCATCTCTTCCTAACCAACCTTGTTACAGACCTTCGGGTGGTACCCTTCTGAAACTCCCATCACATATCCTGATCAGCTCCTTACTATTCTCTGGGACCTATGGCTTGAAGCCATATGGCTTGAAGGAATTTTCCAGGACTTTACTCCTATCCAAATAACCTTTTCTCTTTTTGCTTGTTTTTTTTTTTCAATATAAATTCCCTAGGTACATCAACCTCACCAATACAACCACTCCACACTGCTCTCAAGTTTGAACGCTGTATAAACCTTACACAGTCACTCTTGCTGCAAGCTAACTCTTCCTTTGCTCCAGAATGCTGGATGTGCTTATCACTGTCTTCCTCATCTTCCTCAGCCCTTCCTGCACCCTTCATGACCTTTTAACAAGGAGCACAACCCTAATTTATAAACTCCAAAAAGGAGCTTCATTTTTGAAAGAGCTGACATCCTGGTCAGTGATTATTCTACTTCCAGGGCCAATCAGGTTAACAAATTATTTCAAACCTATTACAGCTCCTTACAATGGCTCAAGCCCCAAGGCCCTCTTGTTAAAGGGCCTGGCCTATAACTAAAGACACCATCCTTTTTCAACAAGCCTCACTTTGCTTTTCAGTCTCTGAGGGAAATCTTCCTGTAGGGTCCTTAATACCTAACCAATGCAGCTGCACTATCATTATTATACACCCCTCTGACCATCAAACTAACCGGGTTGACTACCATGTATCACCTGAAGCAAACAGAGTGTTTCATCTGGCTCATTTTATGGCCTCTCCCTTAACCAATGCCTCCGGCCTAACTTGTGCTGTCCCTAGTGCCCACCTTTTCCCATAGCTCAGTATCAATGGTGCAACATCTGATCACATTAAATGTGTAAAAAAATAACTCTTCCTATATCTCTACTATAGTAGGTGTCTCCCTGGCCCCCTCCTTGTACATCTGGAGTAACGAACCACAAGAAATAAAAAAGCACTTCATCTTAAATTCCCTTATTCTCTTTCCATATCTCCAACTGTATTTATGACAAAGGCCTGTTTTTTGTGTGTGGCACCAACACATATCTTTGTCTCCCCACCAACTGATCTGGAATGTGTATGCTAGTTTATCTATCTCCCTCCATTGGACTAGTTCTTCCTGATTAATCTTTGCCCATCCCATCCGTCCAATATGTTAGGAAAAGAAGGGCCATCCACGTCATTCCTTTAATGGCCACCTTGGGTATAACCTCTGGACTTGGATTGGGAGCAAGCGGATTAGCCACCTCTTTAACATACTTTAAGGCTCTTTCAGCAGAACTACAGGACTCGTTAGAAGATATAGCCTGAAGCTTTATAAGGGTCCAAGATCAACTAAACTCCTTGGCTGGTGCAGTCCTCTAAAACAGACGGGGACTAGATCTTGTAATGGCTGAAATAGGGGGCCTCTGCCTCTCATTAGGTGAGGAATGTTGTTTCTATCTCAACCAATCGGGCCTAGTAAGAGACACTGCTGAAAAATTTAAAGAAAGGGCTCAAAAGCTAAGGAAATATCAAAACAACCAAATAAATTATTCATTTGGAAGCAAATCATAGCATGGGTCATCCCATTCCTTGGCCCTCTCTTAATATTATGCCTAGGACTAATGTTCTTACCCTGCCTAATTAATCTTTTTCAAAGATTTTTAACTGACAGGATCATGGCCATTTCACAGACAACTACCTCAAAATATCTACAAACGTCGTTACTCCTGCAATCAATCCGAGACCTGAAAACTCTCCATCCCCTCGTCAGCAGGAGGTAATCAGAAAAAACACGCTGCCCCTCATCCGTTTTATAACTACAGAGTCTGGACTGACAGATCAGAAACATCGCCACCCTGGACAAGTACCATCATTTCAAGTTTCACCTTCATCAAAAACTGCTGAAAATTCAAAGGGCATCAGCCTAATGGCTAAGGTCAGCATGACCATAATCACAAATAACATCTCTAACCAGAAACATTTCAGACCCCTCCCTGACCAGAGACATGCCAGGCCTGAGATAACCTCCCCTCCAGCTGAAAAGATGTCAGCCTCAAGATAATTTCCCCTTCACCCAAAGATATTCCAACCCGACCATAAATGTGTCCCCGACACAGAAACATTCCAAGCTTATGATAAGCCCCCCACCCTAAAGCCAATATATACTCTTAGTCTTTAAGAGAGAATGCTTCTGACCTAAATCAGCCAGAAGCCCCTCTCCAAATGATTATTATTATTCTCTAAAATAACCTTGTCTTTGACTGTTGAGCCATTTTTTGTGCTTCTTTCCTCTTTTTTTTTTTTTTTTTTTTTATTTTTCTTCTTTTTTTTTTTTTTTTTTTTTTTTTTTTTTTTTTTTTTTTAAACTCTTACAGAGAGTGGTAGATCACTGCATTCACTACAAGGTCTAATTTTGGAGCAGCCAAATCTCAGTTCAGACTTAAAGACTGACATGTGATTTGAAGAATGTACTGCTGTTCCTGGACCAAAGTGAGGGTGGGGTTGCTTGTTCTCACAGCCAATAACGAGATGCAGGTGAACTGGGAAAGAAGAGAGTTTATTTCTGTAATCAGGTACAGAGAGAAGGCCGAGAAAATATCCCCAGACCAACTCAAAATTACAAAGTTTTCCAGAGCTTATATACCTTCTAAGCTATATGTCTATGGGTAGGTGGGCATTCATTTAAAGACATAAGTGATTAACTCCTTCTAATCTATAACTAAGGTCTGAGTTTTGAAGACCTCCCTCTGGACACTCAGTAAATTTACTTAATCTAGATGGGTCCAGGTGCCAGGGTAATTACCCTTATCTTGTCTTCTTCTAAATCATGAAGATTTGGGGAGTTCCTTTAGACCCCCAATAAAACTTTTTTTTGTGGAGGTCTGGGGAGTTTCTTGAGACCCCCAATAAAAACTTGCTTAATCCTAAACAGGTCCTGTTAAGAATTCCTTCATTATCTTGTCATACCTCAAGTTCCAGGAAAGGCCTGGGCAAAACTCTTGATGTGATTTTGTTACCTTCCAGCCTTTGTATAAGGTCACTGGATCTATCAGCTTTTAATATTTAACTTGACCACTCAGTCATTCCTGAAACAGTTGTTATGGAGGCCTGTGTTAGTGAGACCTGGCCTGCCACACTACCATCCTGCCTATCTGTGAGAGGTAGAATTTGTCCTTGTTTAATATTAGCTTTAAAAGAAGAGAACTATCTGGCTTTGATAGATGCTTCTGCCCCATACAGAGCTCCAAGATAGTGCTAACAAGAAGAATGTTAAATATAGCTAATATTAAATGAGTGTTTACCATGTGCCTGGTGTTGTTCTAAGCCCTCTCTATGTGTGACTTCATGAAATCCTCACTCCAACCCTATGAATAGGTAGTTTGGCATCTCACAAATGAGGAAGCTGAGGAGACAGAGACAGTGAGGGGACCATGAGTGCCTCCTTTTCTGTCACTCAGAGAAGATGAGGAATTCAGGGGTGGTGGCCTGTCACAGGTACATCACTAATTTTTCTTATTGTCTTACATTATCTTATACTCAGGTGCTACCAGGGGAGCGAGGTGCACTCTATGCAGCTTGAAAAGCTAAAGTATCCACCAACAGACGTGTTGCGTGCTGGTCTGAGGTCAGGCTTTCTAAGAAAGGTCATATTCTTCTAGAAGGCTTTTCTGAGTTCTAAGTACAACAGCAGCCCCCAGACAAACTCAGAAACACACTTCAATGGGTTTTAAATCTAGTTTCCCTGTATATATAAAGAGAAAGATCTTGTTGCTATATACAAACTTAGTCTCCCCTTGGCTTTATAAGCCCTGGGTGATAATTTCATCTCTGCTGCTAATGAGACACAAAACTTTTCCTATAATGGGAAGCAGTTGGACTAAAGGGTCTTTAAGGCCTTTTCTAGCTCTAAAAGTTTTATGTTGCTATGAAAGTCAATAGCAATTAATAAAGGGAGTTCAAAAGGAAAAAATGAATCAGAAACACTCTGCAAATATAAAAGTGTCATGTGTTACTATAAATAACTGAATGTGGTTCTTACCTGAGGTCTGGATTCACGAGACAAAATTAATTCCTTACTTTTACAAACTTGGCTATGTCCTAGAAGATTCAATGCATTTTAAAATTAAAATGGAGATTGGCTTTCCATCTAAATCCTGCCTGCTGTCCTCCCATTTCATCTCCTACTTTCCAAACTTAGTGATGATGAAAACATCAAGGACATCCTAGAAGAGAAGGTTATTTGAAGCAGCTGCCACTCACGTCTTGCCCTTTGGGACTGTCATCTTTTCACTTTGTCTTCACCTGCGCCCCTCACAGCTCATGGAGCTAAAACTTGAGGAGCCTCAGAGAACTAACTGTATTTGAGTAGGTAAATCATAGGCGAATTATAGAATACAATTTGACAGGAGGAAAAACTGCTCAAGTGCAACCTCTCAGTTCTGTTCTACAACATCTGTTGAGTATGAGGCACTGTGTTTAGAGATCTCAGATGCACGGACAGAGCTCCTATCTCCAAGAGGCTCTCAGCCCAGTGGGAAAAGAGAGATAGATTCAGAAACCAAACACTATCACAGAAATGATTGGTTTAACAGATGTAGAGAAAATGTGTGCAGATGAGAACAATAATAGCTATCATTTACTGAATACTTACCAAAAGCCAGGTGTTTTACTAACACTTTTTTATTTAATCATTTCAACAACCAGAAATGGAAGGTATTGTTATTATTATTCTCATTTGATTGTAAGGAAACTGGCTCTAAGAGGTGAAATGCTTTGCCTCAAGTGACTCAGCTAATATATGGCAGAACCTGAATTCAAATCCAGATCTTTTTGACTCCAAATTCTTCACTGTCATTTACTGTACTTTTCTGCCTCCCCCAAGGCAGACACCCACTATTCTGACTTAGAAGTTTGCACGATGAATTATATTGGATGTGGAAGACTGATTGAGACGTGCAGTAAAACTAGCAAGACGTATATTCTGGACAAAAGGAATAGCCCAAGTAAAGCTGAAGATATGGAGAAGTCCTAGGACTTTGTGGGTGGCAGTGGAAATGCCAACTATACCAGTGCCGGGAGGAGCATAGTGTATAAGCAGGGTATGGAGGAGGGACTACAGAAAGGGTTGCTTTGGAGGGTTGGGAACAGACTGAGTATACTGTGATTTCAACCTGGCAGCGTACCTGTGAAAGTTTCTCAACAAACCTATGTGCAGTTCTGACATTCAATGTAATGTATTTTTGTAAAATTGTATATACATCACACACACACACACACACACACACACACACAAGTGAGATCTGTCCCACAGAGTTGAGCTCAGCTAATTAAAAAGTTATGTTGTAAACAGTGGTTCTCAAACTTGAACGTCCAGAAAAATCCTGTGGGAAGCTTGTTAAAGCACAGAATGCTAGACCTCAGCCCTAGAGATGCTGAATCAGTAGGTCTGGGATGAAGCCTGAAAATTAGGATTTTTAACCAGCTTCTGGGTGATGGTTATGCAGCCAGTCTGAGGGCCACACTGCATGGCACTGATATAAAGCAGGGTGTGACTCTGCCGTGAGTGCAAGGTAAGAGGTTCAGCACTTGAATGTTATAGCCATACGCTTCCTGTAACGCATGTCACACATTTGTGCTCCTCTCTCCAGCTTTGTCTCTCTATGCTGTTTTGTTTCAGGCCCTACCCCACAGTGATAGTGGTCTTTCGAAAACATGAGTCTCATCATGTCACTATCCTGTTTAAAAGTGTTAGTGGGTCCTATTGCCTTTGTGTGGCAACTGAATCCTTTCATAGCCTTTCTTACCTCTTTAGTCCCATACAGTCTCCCACACAGAATACCTTGCAGCTCCCCAAGGAAACTACATCTCCTTACCTACATCTGGAATGCTAACCTCCATGAATCTACTTCTTGTCACTGGTTAAATTTCATGTCTCTTCCAGGTCTTATCCTCGATATCCACTCCAGGTGAAGACCTTTCAAGACCTTGGGTGATGTCCTTTGAGGACCTCTGTGAAGCACTCTTGTACAGTATAAAAATGGCCTGGTGACATGGCTGAGCCCTCCCATCAATAAACTGGTATCTCCTTAAAGGTAGGCACAGAGTCTTGGCACCTAGTGTATAAATAAATAATTTAATAAATTATAACATAATGTT
Organism: Cebus imitator; assembly: GCF_001604975.1. Taxonomy (NCBI): domain Eukaryota; kingdom Metazoa; phylum Chordata; class Mammalia; order Primates; family Cebidae; genus Cebus; species Cebus imitator. Next base: position 299,302 of record NW_016107843.1, on the reverse strand, counting down.
ATGTGAGATCTGGCAAAAAGTAAGCCATATGTCTGTTCTTCCTAAAGCAAATGATTGTGTCCTTTCTTAGAGTCTGAGCTACCATGATAAAAACTTGCTCACAAATAGCATGAGAAAATGACAACATGCCATTAGTAACCCAGAAGAAGCTGTATGTGTTTCATATTTTTTTCATCTGGGCTTTACAAACCACAAAAGCAACTGTTTTGCCTCCACAAAGAACATATTTTTAACAGCATGCTTTCCCAAAAGGACACCCCTCCCTCTGTTGCATTTTGATCTATCCTGATTTAATTTAAAGTTTGAAGATGGGGTCTGACCTTATCTATCAGTGGCTGAGCCGTTGTTTCATGGAAATGCAGTTTGAAACTCATTAATAGGGTAGCCTGTATATTATAACTTAGAAGCTCTGGGTTATCACTGATGCTTGCAATTGCTATGGAAACCGGGTTCATATGCACCTTTCAAAGAGCCTGCTTTAAAACAAAAAAAGATGAAGAAAAAGAAGGCTTTGTGAAAGAATAAGGTATTTTGTACCCAGCATGCATAGGCAAGTTCAGTGATGCAAAAAATGCTCTGCCTACACAATGATAAAAACAATTCTTTATTATTTTTCAGGAGCTAATAATGTATAACCTTGTCTTAGAGAACTGTGTTTATACTGGTAGAGAAGAATGCTCAAGGCAGCTTTCCCCTGTGCCCACACAGAGACACACAAACACAGACACACACCCACAATTTTCAGTTTTCCCCAGACTTTTTGCAGTCTGCATTCTTAAATCCTCCAAAGGCCTCTATACACGCAGCTTCGATTGCTGAAGCCCACCCAGTGTGGACTGGCTGAGAGCTCAGTCTCTTCTGTTTCCCCTTGAATGTGTATTGAATGTTGCATCCTTTCTCTTATGGGCTGACTTTTTCAATTATAAAATGGTGGTGCTAATTTGATCAAGTTTCTTATTAAAAATTATTGGTTGTATTCCTCCCCAAATTTGGGTTTTGGAGGCTTCGTCCCTCATCTCGTTGCCCACATTTCTCCCTAATAACCTAAATGTGGTATTGTGTTAGGTAAACAATAGTGTATCATCTTGTGGAAAATGATTCTTTGACACACCTCCCTCCCCCATGTAGAAACATATGTTATTCCCTCCAATGTCTTCATCTGCTTATCCCCCCACTTGTGAGTCATCTATGGTTTTCCCTTATAATTTCTGCAACCCCATCCCTCCCCCAAGTCTAGCCAAATGTGAGTTGGGTTTCCTTCTCTTCTGAGCAAGAACAGGTCACGAGGGCTGAGCTTTCTGTCTTCACCTTCAGACAGAAGGAACTTAAAGAAGCACGCATCTGCAGGCAGGTGTTCACTCTGCAGGCATATGGAGATCACTTTTTTGCATTCAAATAGTTATGTAACCCCACATGTTGTTAGGCTGAGAAGACCGTGATGCTCAAAATGGAAATGACACTGTTGCAGCACATAGAATATCTGAGAGAAAAATGGGTTTCTAATGTCCTGACTATCTATGATATTCCATAAAGGTAAGGGATTGGATGTGCATAGGATGGGAGGATTGCGGAACAAAGGATGGAGGTTAAGATAGGCATGAAAAGGGACTCCTAATTTAGAATTTGAAAAAAACTACTGATACTAAATCTGCCCATCCTCTGTACAAAAAACAAACTGGACATTGTTGCAATTTTAACCTGGTAATGCATGAAAGATGGCTACTTTTGATGAGAAAAAGTTCAGTCATTTCCTTGTAAACACAAATTAAGAAAAATTGTAAAGGTACTATAAGGAAATTCAGCAATAACTCATAATATATTCCCTCTCAATTAAACAGTAAATCACCCTAAAGTGTTTTTTAGCCTGAATATTTATCAGCCTAGATAATCTACTTTACCAATTATGTTTTAAATTTTTAACAAAACCTTTTCTACAACAGCTAGTACAACTAGAAGGGAATATAAATTAGTCCCCCTTCAAGTCTTTAACATATTAAAAAGCTATAGAATATATACATTAACCCATGGTTTTATAAAAAGCAACATGGTTGTATAAAATTAAAAGCAATATCAGGATCTGTATTGGTGTTAAATAATTACCAATAATATCAAGCAGACATTTCCCACTTAATCTATTACTCTCTAAGATTACCATTCAATTCTGCATTACAATTTAAGTAATTTAGTGCTTCTCGCATGCGCTATAGAAAACAAGAAGCAGTGTATTACATTAACAAGTTTTGTATTTCACAAACAATTGCAAGGGTGAAGCAGATATCTTCCATGCGTCGCATGACTGGACTTGCTATTCGTCGCTTAGAGGAGCTTCCTGTGATTTTTCTGCAGCAGTTTTCTCTTCGGCAGTGGCTTGCAGCCTTTCTTCACCGTCATCATCTTCGCTTTGCAAGTCTTTCGACATTAACTGTCTAGCTAATTTGATGTTCAATTCTTCAGTGCAGTGAAGCTTTCTTTTCACTTCAAACTGCCGTTGTTTCTCCTGCTTGTGGAGGAGAATTTTTTTCACGTATGCGTCAGTGCTCTCTGGCTCCTCCACTTCACAGCTCTGGTCTGAAGTATCAGTGGCGGCTAGTTTTCTAAGTAGCGCGTCGAGGGTCACAGCTTCCTCTCCTTCAACATCATACCCTGAATCTTCCTTATGGTCTTGCGCACTCATGCAGGAAGTGCTAGGCTCATCTTCCTTCATTAAACCGTAATCTTTGTAGGTTGCGCGGTATGTCTCAAGGATGCTTGATTCGTCCCACCTCTGGGATTTCTTCCTCTTTGCATCTTGAATATTCCCTCCAGACTGCTGACCGGCAGACGCCACCGAGGAACCCGACGAGCTTTTGTTTTTCAGGATACCCTTGATGGGCAGTTGTGAGGAGGTAGACGCTGAGGCTGACATCCCTGTGGAAACAAGGGCGTCGAGAGAGTTGGGCAGGCGAGCAGCCGCCAGGATCCCTCCGGTCTGAAACTGCAGCGCAGTCTGTCTAGGCAACAGGTCCCAACGCCCTAGTTATAGCACCAAGGCCCTGGTGTCACAAAGGACGTTGCGTATGGCATCACAATGGTCGCCGCCTCTGTCACCGCTACCATTACTGTTGCCATCCCAGCTACCGTTAGCTCTACCGTTACAACCACCGTTGCCTTTACCATCACCGTTGCTGTTACCGCTGACGTCACCGCTACCGTTACCATTGCCCTTGCCGTTACTGTTGCCATCACCGCTACCGTTAGCTCTACCGTTACAACCACCGTTGCCTTTACCATCACCGTTGCTGTTACCGCTGACGTCACCGCTACCGTTACAGCCACTGTTGCTGCTACCGTTGCTTCTGCCGTTACCGTGACCTTTAGCGCTACCGTTACAACTACCGTTGCTTTTGCCGTCACCGTTGCCGTTATCGCTGCGGTCACCGCTACCGTTACAGCTACCGTTGCTTTCGCTGTTATCGCTGCCTTTACCGTTTAACTTACTGCCTCTTGGCGCATGCTTACATCATTTTATTTTTCCCTTTTAAAAGAAAATATGGTAAGAAATACCCTTTGGATGCACATGGAAACGGGAAGCATTGTTTTAGAAACTTTTGTACACCCTATCTGCCTACAGGAAAGCTATGTAAAATGTTTCTCATTATGGGTCACTGTCAAAACTTTGAAAGCCACAACTTTGGAAAGATGAGAGGCCTCAGCTAGAAGGTGATGACCTTCTACTCCTCTCTCCTGTGCCCATCCACACTCTCCCTCCTCCTCACACACCTTGGTCCTCCTCTCCTCTCCCTGTCTTGGTGGATGACCCCAACATACAGCCACTTGCATCAGCTAGGAATCTGCATGTCCTCCTCAGTCCCTTCATGTTGCCCATTCCCTAATCCAGCCCTCAGAAGTGACCTAAATATTTCAAGAGGCTCATTTGATCTCTCCTGCCACCACCCTGTTTCCAACCACCATTTTCTGTTATGGCAACTTCACTCACAGCCATTGAACTGGGCCCCCATATCTCTTCCTGCTGCTGTCCAATCTCTCATCCACCCTCAAAACACCCATCAGATCTTCATCTCTCCTTCAAACCCTTCAATGGCTGCCCACTGTTCTTGACATAAAGACCCAAATTCAGAAGAAGCTGAAAAGTGGCTGTTATAATCTGCCCAGTTTACTCAGGCATCTATCTGGAGCCTTCTTCCTTTATATTCTTCCTACTCTACCTCCAGCTTTCTATTTCAATCTTCCAATTATGGGAGCATTCATGATCCTTCCTGTCTAAGAATTTTTTTGGGTTTTTTTCCCCCCAGGTTCTTCGTGCAGCCTGGAGCGCCTCTTCAGATTTCAGTTCAATCATCGTTGACTTTCAGGGGCAATTTTCTGACACCCCCTCTACCCACAGCAAATAGACCTTCCTATGCTTTTATGGCGTCTCTTATTCTCTGTGACAGCATTTGGAGTCATTTGTAATTTCTTACCTGTTTACACTAGATGACAAACATCAAAAGTAAAAGGAAGTGACAAAGACTCTCTCCTTTGACCAAACTTAATGAGGCTCCTCCAGGCCCTCTGCTCAACTAGGCCTAAACTTGGGCTTGTAGAATCCAGTTTGACCATGAATCCTACTAAGTTAATTTATTCAAAATTCCCCACCACTGGTATCTGACCTCCCTGAATAGCTGATCAAATTCCTGTTGGGTCAGTCTAGCAAGAATCCCCCTTAGCCCTGATATTTCCTTTTGGTAATTTTCCATTCACTGAGTCTCCACCCTGCCTTTTACCTACTCTTGTTGGAGTGGGTGTCAATGCCAATTTTTCTCCCCTACTGCAAGACTGACCCCATTGCAGTGTCGCTGTAGCTACTCTGATAGTCCTCCATGGAATAGAGTCTTCCTTACCATCTTTAACAAGTGTCATGAATAATTTTTTAACAGTTATGTTGACTGTGACTCAGATAAGATCAGATTCACCATTGGACCCCTGGAGCTCTCATCCAGAACCTGAAGTATGCACCTTTGAAACCTTTGTCTTCACTCTTGGCTGACTGATCAGGAATCCATTGGTAAGTCCACCTCTTGAGCCAGTGCTTCAGATGGCAGTCTGTTGAAGCATGGTGAGGATGCATTTTGATTCTTATGATTCTGAAGCTGGGTTAGTCTGCAGCTTTTTATGAAAGGCACCTGAGCCTCCTGCACACCAGCCTGGGTGACAGAATGAGACCCTGTCTCAAAAAAACGAAAAGAAAAGGCACCTGTTGGGCTGGAAGTCTTTCTTCCTGGCTCTTTGTTTGGAGTGGAGTTATATATATTCTCTGATTCCTGGTCCTGGTCCTGGCTAGAAAAATCTTCCTGCCCCCGACCCTTATTTAATTACTTCCTGGTTCTCTGGCCTGGAATATTTTCCTGACTCTTTTGTTTCAAGTAAGGATCCGCCCTATGATTACTAGGCTGGAAATTTTATTTTTCCTGGCTTTTTGTGAGGCCTCTCTTTTCTCTCTGTTTGATCCTGCTTCTCCCATAGAAACTGCTCAGTTGTCTGAAACTCCTCCTCTTGAAACCCTGCTCATACCAGCTCTGTCTACTTCCTTTCTTATTGGCATGATTTTGCTGAGGATTATTTGGAACTCCAATGGCCTCTCTGAGGAACTTGAGATCTCCTCAAACTGGCCCTTCTATGGTCTCTTCCTTCCCATTGCTTCTTCCTCTTACCACCTTCGATCTTCCCTTCTGCTCCCTTGAATTCCTTGATATGTTCCCCTCAAACCCCTGCCTGCTCCACTTCTCTGTCCACCCCTGACAGACATTTCCCTTCTCACTCCAGCTCAACTCCCTCAGGCATTTGAACTTTAATCCTCCCACTCACATCAGGGCCTCTCAAGGGACTCAGAGATACCTGAAAGCCACTATCTGAGGCTGAAAAAAAAAAAAAAAGGCTACTTGGAAACAGACTGGATTTTTTGTTTTGTTTTGTTTTTTTAGATAGAGTCATGGTCTGTTGCTAGGCTGGAGTGCAGTGGTGCAATCTCGACTCATTGCAACCTCTGACTCCCTGGTTCAAGCAATTACCCTGCCTCGGCCTCCTGAGTAGCTGGGATTATAGACACGCACCACCACACCCAGCTAATTTTTGTATTGAGATGGGGTTTCGCCATGTTGGTCAGGATGGTCTTGATCTCCTGACCTCATGATCTGCCCACTTCGGCCTCCCAAAATGCTGGGATTACAGGAGTGAGCCACTGTGCCCAGCCCAGACTGGATAGTTCATCTACTCAGATTGACTCTGGAATCATCTAGACATTTGCTTGATGTGCCCTCAGTCTCTGATCTCAAATTTAGTCTTCAGCCTTTATAGGATTACATATCAGGGCAAAAGAAAATCTTGGAGGTCCTTGGAGGCCTCCACAAAACTTCATAAAAAGCTGTAGCTCTTTTGTTTTTCTTCAGTCATTTACATTTTATTTATTCCTTTTAACATGTTCTTTCTTAAAAAAGGAGTAGGGGAGAGATAGCATGGGGAGAAATGCCAGATATAGGTGAAGGGAAGGAAAGCAGCACATCATGCTGCCATGTGTGTACCTATGCAACAATCTTGCATGTTCTTCACATGTACCCCAAAACCTAAAATGCAATTAAAAAATACATTAAAAATGAACAACCAAAAAAAAAGTTACATATATTATAACTGAGACTTTATCATATTCGTTTTTTTAACTTTCTTTTTTCTTTAAGTTCTGGGGTACATGTACAAGATGTGCACGTTTGTTACATAGGTAAACATATGCCATAGTGGTTTGCTGCACCTATCCACTCATCACCTAGGTATTAAGCCCAGCATGCATTAGCTCTTTTCCCTAATCTTTAGCTCTTATTGAGTAGGTAACCTCAATTTATCCCATTTTTGTGAGAAACACAATTCAGATAAAAATATAAGTGGAGATAAACCAGTGAGTTTTGTATTACTGTGTTACCTGATTCATGGCTAAAATTTTAGAATAAAAGCTGTAAGATCTCTGTTTGCATCTGTATGTTTATATATGCTTGTATGTATGCACGCATATTATGTAAATGATATTTCCCTACTTCCAGATGGTATTACAAATTAATTTATAAAATTCCTTAAAGGAGGAGTTATATTCAAATTAGCTTACAAGATAAATGAGACATAAATATTACTAAAACTCCCAGAAATATAGGAACTAACTCAAATCATTTTCAATTTCATATGACTTGGGTAAATCTTTGGGAAATAAGATTACTTTAATATTGTTGGTTTAATAAAAAAGGGTATATCTTCTGATTTATCAGTATTAAGGATAAGATGAGCAAACATATTTATTCTACCTGGGTTTTCTAATATGTTAACTCTACTAAATGTTTAAAGTTATAAAAATTATAAATTTAACCTAAGAATGAACAAGTAAAAGTGCAGTATCCATCACTTCATGTATACTAAGCACAGCAGTTAAACAAAAGCCCATATATTTAACATTTTTAGGTTTTTGATTTTTTGATGCTTGCCTAACATGCGCATGCTATCAAATTAGTTAACAGAAAAATAATGAAGTGATTTTTAGCCTTGCTTAATGTTATAATTATTATAACCTAAAAACAGTTTCCAAATATTTGGTAATGTGAAACCTTAGAGTTATCCTAAGTTAAATTAAGAAATAGATATTAATTAAGTAACTAGATCATTTCTAAGCAAGATAAACTATTAAAATACTACTAAATCTAAGTTTATGTTTATATACTTTTGGGTTCTTATTTTCATATGGAATAGAGAGGCTAAAATATATTTGGGCCGCTTAATAAACATGAAAAATTGTATTATAAAAAAATAACCTATACCTGTAAGGAGTGTGGGATGGTATATTCACGAAATTTGCTAATGTGCTCATACATAATGCTGGTATATGACAGACACGTCACAATTGTCCACTTCCTAGTTTTTTCTGCAAAAGGTGAACGATGGCTAAAAAATATTATCAATACATATATAATTAAAACCACTAGAAATAAGGGTGTAGGGAAAAAACTTTGTATACAAAACATACAACGGTAGTAGCATATGTTTTTAATGAAGAAAAGTGCATAAAATATGAAAAATGCATTTTCATTAAGGAAAAAAAGAGTCATTTTGTCCTGAAGTAAGATGAGTGATTGTTCCAAAATGAGAAAGGGGAAAAGAGTAGCACTGAAGCAAAATACATATTTTTTTAAAAGTTGTAGAAGTTGTGGAAAAGGAATTTTATGTGTGGTCAAGATGCTAATTTTTTGTAAGGATTTTTCTAAGCTCAATAATGTACTGATCCAAATCTAAAATTTGGTTTTCTCTCAGTTAAAAGAACAAAGTTTTCTTAAATTATTGTGAAAGATTTGTCTTTACCTGTTGAATAATTCATCTAGGAAAGAAAGATACTATGCCTTATGTAAATAAATTTCCTGTGCTTCATGTTGTCTTTATCACATATTTAATTACTTTCAAAAGCAAGTCTTTTCAATATTAAAAAAGCTAGGGTTATTTTTCTCCAGTATGTTACTTTCTATATTTACCTCTGAAATCTTTTATTGCCACTTTGATTAGATGGATAAGTAAGTATGTTTCATAGTGATCTGTAATCCTATTTAATCAAGTGCTCAACCCTTTTAAAATTTTTGACAAACTTCTCAAAATCAAATTCTAAATGATATCTTTTTGACTTGGAACTAACTGAGATTCACTAGAGAGCTCTCTTATTAAAGAACTTGTTCTTTCACCTTGTAAAAGAGAGATATTAAAGTAATTAGGTTTACTTCATAAGTTAAATTACATGAGAAGCACTATCAAATAAGAAGTGATGCTTAACCTTCTATAGATTATATGTGTATGGGTATAACTTATTAATATAAGTGTTTCAGAAATTGTATGAAATTCCTAAAATTTGTCAATGCCCTTACTGACCACATAATCAGTCACAACTGCAGTTATTATCTTAAAATGCTATATGCCACAGAACTAACCAAATTTCTTGTCAAATGAACTCTCTTCATATCTTTAATAATGGACATTTTAAGTCTCCTGTTGCTCACAGATAGTTTTTGTCTTACTCTGATTCTTCTCTGAAAGCATTTACAATCAGCTACAGGCAAGAAATTTCCATGATGGCATCAATTGAATAACTTTGCAAACATGCCACTAGACTGAGTAAGAACTTCCAGACTTAATGAAAAAACTGATAGACTGATAAAACTGCTAGCCCTAAATCAAGGAAAATAAGGATTTGCTACATGGGACTGAATGAACTAATGAGAATGTTTATACTTTTGTATACTTTTGTTATGAAATATTGCTAGTTCTTTAATGTTTTAGCTTCCAGATTCAAGGTCCCTTTTCCTCTTTTCTCTTAAGCTATCTATAACTTATAGCAATTTAGTAGACTATACTTTTGTCAACAAAAATGAATATTTATCGTTCTCTCTACCTTATCCCTCCAGAATTTGGAACCTCTTATTGAATATTCTTATTTTCATGGGAACATAGTTATTTGCCCAAATTCAGTAAGAATACGTTTTCCTTGTAACTAGACACAACTAGAGAAATTGGCTACATTACCAAAACTTTGACCAGAATGCCATATTAGGGAATAATGTGTATAGAATTAGCTTTAAAGAAATAAAGTTGACTTTATGGAGCCAATGCTTACAAAACACTCTTGGAATAACTGGCCTAGTACCTGGCTTACAGGGTTCCCAGCATTACAGGTGAGTGAGGGAGGTCACTTCCTGGCAGATTGTATGTGTCAGGGTTCTCTGGAGAAACTAAACCAACAAAAATAGATAGAAGATGGATAGATAGTTAGATAGATAGATAAGAAGAGATTTATCATGGGAATTAGCTTGCATGATTATGGATACCAAGAACCAGAAAAGCCAGTGGTGTAGTGAAGTTTGAGTTTGAAGGCCTCAGAACCAGGGGAGCCAATGGTGTAACACCCAATTTATGGCAGTAGGCCTGAGAACCAGGGGGATGCTGATGTAAATTATGGAGTCTGAAGGCTCAAAAACTAGGGACTCTGCTGTCCAAAGGCAGAAGATGGACTTTCCAGCTCAAGAAAGAGAGAGAATGTATCCTTCCTCTGCCTTTTTGTTCTATTCAGATAGGCCCTCAAAAGACTGGATGATGCCCACTCACACTGGGGAGGGTGGATTTAAATGCCATTCTCTTCCAAAAACACCCTCACAGCCATACCCAGAAATAATGGTTTACCAGCATCCATTAACCCAGTTAAGTTGACACATAAAATTAACCATCATGCAGGCCCAGGAACCTCAGGGTACTGTGGGAACCTCTAGAACAGAGGAATTCATATAAATCCCAAGATATTGCAGGCAAAATTTGGTAGCAAACTCTTGGCTTGGTTTCATAGCCTTGAGAAGGTTTTAAAAGTCTAGTTTGAGATTCCTTATGAAAAGTTCCAGCAAAGCAGACTCTAAAAGACCTATGTAGTTAATTACCATTCTTTTTGTATTTGTGTAAATAGGCCGGCCAAAGCTACTGAGATCAGATTTATTTTACAAGCAGGAATCAAAAGGTGGATGACTATAGAAAGAAATTTTGTTTCAGTGGAAAACTATAGTGCATCCATTACCAGATTATAGTCCTGTTCATTGTGTTTAGTTTTATTATCTCCCTGTAAACCGGACTAGATTCTGAATTTTTCTAGTTTTCTTTCTCAGGTTATAACTCTCCAAACTAATGCTTCCAATTTTTCTCCCACCCTCCTGCCTTGGTATCACTGAGATCTAAAATTACCCTTTCTATAAAGTCCTGCAAATTGAAACTAGGCAACTTGATATAAACTTCAAATGATGTAAACCATAGCAGATTATCTGTAGGTAATGATCTTTACTTCATACCTGCTGCTGTGTGACCCACTTAGAAAGTTTACTGAAACATTTGATGTCATCATCGAAAACATTAAAACTGCAAATCAAACCAAGAAATTTGTCATATTGCCACTGCTGTCCTCATTTCCCCCATCTGAAAATGTTTTGAGCTTAAGTCTAGAAATCTTCTTGACTAGCTGCTTACTGGATTCAACAACTGTTTGCAGCCATTAATCAGGATAATAATGAAAATGTCCCTCATTCAATGCCTGACTTCTTGCAGCATTCAGCAAATATCTGAATGTTTCTTCTTTCCTTGAACAGGAGGAGAATGACAAGGACTCTCTCCTCGACCTATCTTTAGTTAGGCTCCTTTGAGCCCTCTTGTTGATTAGGCCCAAACTTGGGCTTCCCTCTGTCCTTGTAGAATCCAGTTTGAACAAGAATCCTACTGTTCTCAGACCAAACCAAGGGTGGGGTTGCTTATTCTCACAGCCCAATAATGAGATGCAGGTGAACTGGGAAAGAAGAGAGTTTATTTCTGTAACCAGGTACAGGGAGAAAGTTGAGAAAATATCACCAGGCCAACTCAAAATTACAGTTTTCCAGAGCTTATACACCTTCTAAGCTGTATGTCTACACGTAAGTGTGCATTCATCTAAAGACATAAGTGAATAACTTTTTCTAATCTATAACTAAAATCTGAATTTTGAAGACCTTCCTTTGGAGCCTCAGTAAATTTACTTAATCTAGATGGGTCCAGGTGCCAAGGTGATTACCCTTATCTTGTTTCCTGCTCAATCAGGGAGGTTTGGGGAGTTCTTTTAGACCCCCACTAAAACTTTTTTGTGGATGTCTGGGGTGTTTCTTCAGGCCCCCAATAAAAACTTCCTTAATCTTGAATGGGTCCTGTTAAGAATTCCTTCATTACCTTCTCATGCTTCAAGGCCCAGGGAAGGCCTGGGCAAAACTCTTGGCGTGCTTTTGTTACCTTCCAGCCTCTGTATTAGGGTATTGGCTCTCTCAGCTTTTAATATTTAACTTCACCACTCAGTCAGTAATGAAACAGTTGTTAGGGAGCCCTGCCTGTTCAGCTGTTAGTTAGACCTGGCCTGTCACATTATAAGTTCATTTAGTGAAAATCCTCCACCATTGGCACCTGAACACCCTGAATAGCTGATCAAATTACTCATACCCCATTCTCCATATCTTGTCAGTCTGGCCTGCCTTCAGCAAAAATCCTGTTGAGTCAGTCTATAAAAACTTCCCCTTACTCCTGACGTTTATTCTTATTAATTTTCCATCCACTGACCACCCCCCCCATTGCTCCTTGGCTATAAATTCACACTTGTCTTTGTTGGTTTGGGAGACAAGGCTAATTTCTCTCCCTTACTGCAAGACCTCACTGCAGTTGTTCCTATACCTATTGTGACAGTCCCCTATTGATTAGTCTTCCTTACCATGTTTGATGAGTGTTATAAATAATTTTTTAACAGAAGGTTTCTGTTTTGCTCACTACTATTCAATCTTTATATCTGCATGACATGATGCTGTACCTGGCACATAGTAGGTATTACAAAAATGTTTCTTAAGTGAATCATAAATGATAGATGATAAGGAATTAGGAGAATGAGACTTTTGAGTGGAGGAAAAGGAGCTCCAGAGAGCTTACAGTCAGAATTTGTCTAGTCATTCCCATGGACCTATGTGGAATTTGGAGATTGTTACAAAGAGTGACTTTGGCACACTTTCTGTCCTTCATAGGCCTCATTTTTCATAGGCAGAAATATCCTTTGAAAAACAAAAAGAAAATTAAGATCCATTTTCACATTTTCCCCTCCAGGTAGCATTCACAAGAATTTTTTTCCTTCTGATAACATTTTGCTTCCTCTTCTCTCCCTCAAGGTTTTTCTGCATTTTAGAACACAAAAGCAAAAGCATGAAAGAATCATAAAACTTTGACAAGGGCCTTAAGCACCTTAAGCTCAAGTTGTCCTGTATTCTCTAAAGTCCTACTAACTTCAGGAACTCTGCAGTCACTTTAAAACTGTGTTATTCGTTCCAGAAAAAATGTATTAATAACACACTCTTTGAAAAAAGCTGTATTGTATGATGAGGGTTTTCAGGGATTCAAAAGCTGATATTCAAGCCTATAGGAAAATCCTCTGCTATGTCAGGAAGGAACAAACAAAACTTCATTATTCAGAAATATTTTGGGCTCCTCTTAAAAAGCCTAACTGAAAGGCATCACAGACCAACACACATAAGACTTGTCCTCCTTGGTAGTAGGCAAAATGGACCTATACATGTTAAGCTGTAAACAGGACGTTTAGGGAGACACCAATTCTAGTGCATTGGGATTTTGCCTTTGTGTGTACACAGCACCCACCCCCGCATACTATGATGTGAATATACAAGCTGCTCCATATGTAATGAGTCAGCCATCCTGCAATCCTTGCATTTTCTGAAACTCATCATTCAGTAGCACAATGGTAATTCAGGCTAGTGCAGGAGCACTGTGATTTTTGACCTGTTACATGGGTCACAAACAAAATCATTTAAAGAAAAAAATTAGGCATTGCAAATTGAGGTTACACATTATTTTAAAAATAATTTTTATTAACCATTGGCTAACTTTCTGCTTAATGAAAGTCACTCTAAGAAAAACCCAAATTTTGTGTTCTTGTCATCAAACTAAAAATTCTAAATCTAGTCAACACAGCAGGATATGTCTCACTACTACCGTAAGCCTAAAAGTTAGAAAATTATCAACCATCTTTCCAGCATACCACTTTACACAATTTACTGTTATTGCCCTGCTACAAGAGATGAGCAGATGTCTGAAGTTTCATTGCCCCACTTCTCTCTGCTCCCACTCCCCACATGCTGGGGTAAACTATACCTATGCCAGTCACTCACGCATTATATGTAATTTAGACATAGGCCTAAAAATTTCTACTTTCAGCAAATATTTAGTAGCCCTGTCTATTAGTCCATTTTCATGCTGCTGATAAAGACAAACCCAAGACTGGGAAGAAAAAAAGATTTAATTGGACTTACCGTTTCACATGGCTGGAGAGGCCTCAGAATCATGGCGGGAGGTGAAAGGCACTTTGAACATGGCAGGGGCAAGAGAAAATGAGAAAGATGCAAAAGCAGAAACCCCTAATAAAACTATCAGATCTTGTGAGACTTATTCACTACTGCAAGAACAATATAGAGGAAAGCCTCCACCCTACCACCACGATTCAAATTATCTCCGACCGGGTCCCTCTCACAACATGTGGGAATTATGGGAGGACAATTCAAGACGAGATTTGGGTGGGGACACAGAGAGAAACCATATCACCATCCACTATATTTCCAGTGAGAGAGCCTTTGTTGTAGAAAAAACAAAAACAAAAACACGTTCTTGTCACACAATCAGGAAATGTTAGGTATGCAAACACTTTAAAGGGTGAGGGGGAATGGAATTTATTGGGTGAAAAGGAAAAAAAAAACTCTCAGCAAATCAAGAGGGGTTCCTGTTAACAGGCCCCCATCTCACAGATTTAATCCCAGGTTACAACAGAGGAACAGGAGAGGCCAGGCTCCTCCCCACTGCAAATGGCACAAACTTTCCAAGGCTCCACCCTGTCCTCCTAGTGCACAGGCTGGTTGATATTTCTCTGGGAACCCCTTCTCACCTGGCTGTCTCATTCCCCCCTCTAAAGAAGTACATCTAACTGCCATTAGAATAAGGATAAGGAAGAAGACCAATTTTAATTGCTTTCTGATGACAGGGGGCGCTGTTTTGCGGAAAACGGCAATCAGACCTCCCTCAGCGGCCTATCTAAGGGTTCCCAGCAGAAGGGGCCAACATCAGAGGCTGCAATTGCATGACCATTTGGAGTTTGATGGCCTGCGGGCAGAAACAGACAAAGCGTTATTTAAAATCATGTATCAAAATGAAACAAGGGGAGGGGTAAAGACAGCTCAAAAATCTCAAGGCCTTTTACTGGCTTGCACAGGGAGAGGAGGCCAAAAGCCTGACTGGTAAAAAACTTTACCCTTTTGCCAGCATGTTGGGCCTCTGCGTTCCCCTCCCCTGAGCCCAATCCTAAGCTAACCAGTGTATGACTTGGGAAATTAACTTTTCCCACTTTGGAGGATGCATCTGAGGGGAGTGTCTTATAGTACAGAGACACAATTACCTATCAGTGAAGAGAGGACAGAGAAGGAAAAATGAAAAAAGAAGGTATTTTTTTCAGTGAAAAAAACCAGGGGTTCAGGATACATTTGAAAGGGGTACAGACTGAAGATGAATGGTTATTCATCTAGAAAGAAGGAAGCAGGTATC
The DNA here is from genome assembly GCF_001604975.1 of Cebus imitator. Classification (NCBI taxonomy): domain Eukaryota; kingdom Metazoa; phylum Chordata; class Mammalia; order Primates; family Cebidae; genus Cebus; species Cebus imitator. The sequence continues at coordinate 284,116 of NW_016107843.1, read as the reverse complement.
TCTGGTTCCTTTCTCTTCTTGGCAGATACCCTGGGTATGTGAGGCAGGGAAAGTGAGTTGTTCATCTTTCTTTCCACCATCCCTGTATCCCTGAGTTCTGGTGACCATGACAGGCTGCTACCCATGGGTGTTAAAGTGGCTTTCATCCATGTTAACAGGAGGGCCTAGTGAGTGGAAGTGTCTGCTCTTACACACATACACCCTATCTCCCCTGCTGTCAGTAGCCTTGGATTACATCGACCTCATTTATGCCATGGATACTAGCATGACTTTTATCCGTGAAACGGGAAGATTGGCTTAATTGCTAAGAATCAGCCACGCTCACCTGCATTGTGCCTTTTAACTTCCATTATCATCTGCATCCTAATCCCTCATATCCAGTTTTCTTTCCTAGGACTTTGATCTGAAGCTTGGAATTGAGTTTGGGACAAAAATGTGTCTCTGGGTGGTTGCATCGATTCCTTATCATCAGCTGTATGCTAATGTGAAGCTGTGGAATTGAGTCCTCCTCCAACAAGGGAGAGAAAAGGATGTCTTGTGACATTCCCAGATAACTGGTGGCTACAGTTATGCTTGTTCAGATTTGGGTGCATGGTGCTTGGCTTTGGTTAACTCCTTTGGTCTTGTCTTAGTCTCCCAAAAAAGAGACCTCTGGGTGATGGGCACCCTATTTAGTTCCATCAGCTGGCAGGATTTGCAGGATAATTGCTTGTAACTAGAATATTGATCCACATTTCTACACTACTCATCCCCCTGCTTTATTTTGAGATGGAGTTTCACTCTTGTTGCCCAGGCTAGTGTGCAATCTAGGCTCACTGCAACCTCCATCTCCTGGGTTCAAGTGATTCTCCTGCCTCAGCCTCCCAAGTAGCTGGAATTATAGGCATGTACCACCATGCCTGGCTAATTTTGTGTTTTCAATAGAGACAAGGTGGCTCCATATTGGTCAGGCTGGTCTTGAAATCCTGACCTCAGGTGATCCACCAGCCTCAGGCTCCCAAAGTGCTGGGATTACAGGCATGAGCCATCATACTCATCCCTTTTGTTCTTTCTCAGCTGCGGCCAGGGTTTGCTGGTTGGTTCACAGAAACAAGCAGGGTTAGTCTAAAATGTAGGCAAAAACTTAAAAATGACTAATGAGTTTGGAATTTAATGACAAATTATGATAAGTTTTGAAGCATAATTTCTGTCTCTTCAGTCCTCATTTTTAAAAAACAAATCATGACAAACAGGACTGAATTTTTTGCAAAATAGACTTTAGTAATTGGCATGATTATGTGCATAAGATGCAGCAAGAATAACTATTTTTACATAGGCCTTTTAGAATGGCTTTGATGGAAATCAATTCCACAAAGAATCTCAGATAAGACCATTTAAAGTGGTGCCCAGCCATGGATTTGTATCCTCAAATACATGCGAGTTCGGTGATCCTCTCCTCTTAAGGTCCCAGGATAAACTTGGAGTTCCTGGGCCTGTTAGAAAGTGACATTCTTTACTGAGCACAGGTCAGGAACCCTGTACAGGGACTGTGTAGGCAAGGGGATGAAGCCAGTTTTCCCAAGAGGTTTTTATCAGCTCTGCAAATTGAGCTTGACTCCTTAAAGGGAAGCACACCCTTCCAATCAAAGCCTTGGTAAAACAACCAGTTTCTGCAATTGTGTCCTGTTGCAAAAGAAAATGGATTCTTATTGCACTGATGCAAACAACTATATTGCCATAAGTTAAGAATATTCGGCCGGGTGCGGTGGCTCAAGCCTGTAATCGCAGCACTTTGGGAGGCCGAGGCGGGTGGATCACGAGGTCCAGAGATCGAGACCATCCTGATCAACATGGTGAAACCCCGTCTCTACTAAAAAAATACAAAAAATTAGCTGGGCATGGTGGTGTGTGCCTGTAATCCCAGCTACTAAGGAGGACAAACATGCTCCAAATTTTGTTCACAGGAGTATACCTCATCAATTATTAAAGGCCATAAATAGTTCAAAATAAGTTTCCTTGACTCGAAAAAACAAAACAATGATCAGCAATATTCCACGCAAAAGTCAAAAAGATTGCTTCAGTTTTCTGAGCTGAGTCCATTTAGTTAACTTTTGTTTTGTTTGATATTCGTGAACATTTGGGCTCTTCATAAATCCTGTACATTTTTCCTTTATTCCAATGTCACAATCTCCAAAGTTATCAGAAACCTATATTTGAGAGCACCTGTCAGAATCCTGTAGCTTATAATAAATCCACTTTTGAAAAGGATTAAAAAAAATTGTTTGTAAATAACGAAATGTCCAGGGTAGTTACAGTTAGAAACACAATTGACAAAGAAGTTTGGTTATCTCTGTGGTTTACAATAACTTAACAACCTTAACTATGATTGATAGCATATAGTTTAGACATTATACTTTTAGAAATCTCACGCAATTTTGGAACATATATTAGTAAATTGTCTTTCCTGATACTTGGCTTTTGGGTGCTTCAGAGGGCCCCTGAAGTATCCAAAAGAGAGGTAAACAGAATTATTTGACGTGTTTAGGTAAATGGGATTGCCAAAATTGTGTTCAATCTTATTTAGGTTATATTTTTTAAATTTGACTCACAAATTTTAAAAAAGCAAAAACCTTTTATAACCCTTTACCAATTTTGCTAAAGGCAAGATTAGTGCCTTAAGAGTACATTGCTGTGTTTTTATTTCAACGTTCAATTTACAGAAAAACCATATAATACCCTTTTGAATTTAGTCAATATGTTCATACACAGAATTTTTGCAAGATTAACTTTACAATCCTTCCACCACTTGTTTGAACTTTTACCTTTATCTTATCTAATTTAAAACAATTATTTAACCCTGGGCAAGAATTTACACTTCCATGCCTTTTAAATAATCTTTTACTAAAAACACATTTTACTGTTCTTATATACCTCACATGTAAATCTATTTCCAGTAATTTAAATTACATGTTATAGTGGTTACTCCTAGCAATTTTTAACTTTAATGTAAAAGCTGGTAAGTTGTTTTAATTACATGCTAGGTACAGCCAAGGTTTGACCCCTTCCAGCTTAATTAAGGGCATGGTTAATTCCATATGTCTTCAGGCCTTACCAATTGTGAAGCAGGCAAGTCAAATAGTTCTCAAAACCCAAAAAGCGGTTTCTAACCTTAAAATGTTTAGCAAAGCTAGCACCTGACCTGCGTAATTTAGTCTACCCCTTTATATTTTGATGACATCTGCTTTTTACCAATAATCTTTAAGGCTGTTTTTATTTCTCAAAGATTAAAGTAACATGAACTGAAAGGTACCACAGCTTTTATCTTCCCTATATTTTATCCAAGAGCTTATCTTCCTTTAGGCCAATTAATTAGACCTCTTTTTATAGGCATCACACACACAACACATATATAACTACACAGACAGGAAGAAGAAAACTCAGTCACCATAAAATGGTTTGTTTGCCAGTCTCCTAATTGGATTATCAACATCTGAGTGGAGCCCTTTAAGAGACAGGGCTAGGGAAACATGCAGCTTCTAAGGCCTAATAAACAGGCATAGATGGAGCAAAAACAGATTTTGAAGGGGATCTACTTGCTTTTAATTCCCGAGGTTCCATGAGGAAAACAGAGGTCTCTCCCCTCTGATATGAGAGCGGCAAGGCCAAGTGAAAAAAAAAATAATTCAGTCAACTGAGAAAAAACCTTCTTCCAGCAAAACAAATCAAAGAAAAGAAAAACATAAAGGCGCTTTAAATATACCTATAACTTGGATATCCACTTTTAATTAAGCTGAGCACTCTTTAAGAAAGTCCTTTTAACTCCCTTATTACCTGACTTTAGTCACACCAAGTGGCTTTCAAACTTTACTAAACTTCTGGCTTTCAAACTTTACTAAAGGATCAGAGAAAGGAAAATCCAAGGCAGTTCATGGTGGGAAAGAGAATCAGCAACAGATAGCAAAGGTCTCACAGATATCAAAGCAGAAAGGACTCATTCCTTAAGCCAGGATTGAACCCCGGGCTGCCATTGTAAAATGGCAGAGGACAAAACAAAGGCATTGCCGCATGGTTACAGGCCATGCTCTCAAGGATATAAAATGAAATGGAGGCTGGCCACAAAGTTTGCCACAGAACATATTGAAAGACACACAAAGCACACCAGATTGACTACAACTCAAGATCAACCTCACAAATACTTGTTCATAATTAAAACTTTATAGAGAATATAAACAGTGTTCTCCATCATTCCTGGCTTAGCAAAACATCTTCCAAAAGGAAAAAAACAACTATGCTTAAAAGTCAACTGCTGGCCAGGTGTGGTGGCTGACGCCTGTAATCCCAGCACTTTGGGATGCTGAAGCAGGTGGATCACCTGAGGAGTTCAAGACCAGCCTGGCCAACATGAAGAAACCCCGTCTCTAATATAAATACAAAAAATTAGCCAGGCATTGTGATGGATGCCTGTAATCTCAGCTACTTAAGAGGCTGAGGCAGGAGAATTGCTTGAACTCAGAAGGCGGAGGTTACAATGAGCCAAGATCATGTCATGTCATTGCACTCCAAAAAAAAAAAAAAAAAAAAAAAAAAAAAAAAAAAAAACGTCAACTGCTGACAGGGTAGAAAAAAGAAAGAGATTCCTGGAGAAGAACCTCTTATTCTTATACAAATAGGTACCTACACCAGGGAGAGAAACTTAATTCTGTCCAAAGGCGTCAATCCCCTTGGCCAGGGAGGTGGGGGAAGCCTCCATGAATGCATGGAAGAGATCGCTGGCCAGCTTGCCTGCTGTTGGGCACCCTCGGGCCATGCATCCCAACCTTGGCCAGGAGGGGAGTGAGGGAGTCGCCATTCACTGGTCTATTCCCACAGGCACCTGCAGCCATTGGTGTGGGGTGGTGCACAGTTTCCTCTACCCTCAGAAGAGGTCTAAGGAAAAAAAGGCTTAGAAGTGAAAGGAAAAAAGATTTTTTTGGTTTGCATAGTACTCACCCTTCCTCAAGCCCCATGTCTGGGTGCCAAAAATGTTGTAGAAAAAGCTGGGTTTTTGTCACACAAGCAGGAAAAGTTAGGCACACAGATATTTTGAAGGGTAAGGGGGAACAGAATTTATTGGGTGAAAAGGAAAAAAAAAAACCTCTCAGCAACACAAGAGGGGTTCCTGTTAACAGACCCCTATATCATAGATTGAGTCCCAGATCACTACACAAGAAGAGGAGAGGCCAGGCTCCTACCCCCTGCAAACGGTGGGAAATTCCTGAAGCTCTACCCTGTCCTCCCAGAGCGCAGGTCTGTCAGAGATTCTCTGGGGATCCCTTTTTGACTCGGCTGTCTAACCTTCATCTGAAATGCACAAAACAATGGAGTTATGCTTCAGTAGTCTTCATTGTGTTAATATTTGGCAAATACATCTAAAGATGCATTTTGTTCTGTCATGACAGCTTTTTAAATAAATAAAAACACATATCACTGATGTGTAAAATGTAATTTTAACTCTCAACTGTCTGCACAGGAGCCATGTATTCAGCAGAGCGCTGTTGTTAATCTTGGCAGGAGATCACTCCCACAGCTTTGTTTCTTCTGCTGAAAATCACATCTCTTCTATGGAGACATTCCCCAAATGCCGTAAGCATAGGAGTTCATTCAGAAGGAGAACCTAATTCTCAACCAAAGGTGGGAACACCTATGAAACAAAGAGGCACCACAAACAAGGAAAGCATCCTAGATGTCTCACTGGGTGCCATTAGTGAGAGTATAGTAAAACCCTGAGAAGGCAGTGGACTCTTTCAGGACTGATCATGCTGCCAGATGAGGAGATTAATACTCATTCAACCATGTGGTATCTGAAGACATGAGTCATGCATCAATATATCCAAGAATTGTATATAGTACTTGGAGAATTATATACTGCCTGGTATCCAAATCAAAGTGCTATTTGGTTTTGCATCTATGCTTGCCCACACTCTTTGTCATACTACTAACACAAGTTTGTGATATTCTACCAAATAGATCTCTCTCAGAAGCATACTCTGAACAAGGACTCCAGTGTAGGTAGCTTACTTGGGAGAAGACTTGCAGAAAACACAGCTAGGGGAGTAGAGAAGTAAGACAGGGAGGGGAAAAGGCAAAGAGTGTCTTATCAAAGCAATTACTACTGTGAGTACCTAGAGCTTAATCCTGTTGGTAAGCACCGGGAGCCGGTGTAGGAGAGTTACCTTCATGGCCCCGTCTCAACTCACAAGCAAGGGAACTAGAGTATGTACATCAGTTGTTGCCATCTTTACATAAGGGCTGCTGAGAGAAGAGATGGGCATTAATTCCCTAGCACTGGCATCCCAAGTGTTGATTTTCTGGGTGGTCACTTGTTTCCAGATTTATGTAAGCACATTGCTTGAGAACAGATGATAAAGGAGCTAGAACATCAATGAGAATTTCTGATGTTACACAGTAAACATCAACTTTCCCTTCCTCCAAGGGGATAATATTATTTTCAAATGTTGAATAAAGAAAAATGTCATTAATAGGGATGTCTTCTGAGATATTACAGAAAGTAATGTCAAAGATAATCAGAAAATAGGCCTTGCAAAAATTGGCTGAAGACTTTGTAAGTAGAGAAGTATTGTTTCAATTTAGAAATACTGAAATGTCTTGCTGTTATGAAAATGAAAGAAGGTCAGGCACGGTGGCTCAGGCCTGTAATCCCAGCACTTTGGGAGGCCTAGGTGGGTGAATCATTTGAGGTTAGGAGTTCAAGACCAGCCTGGCTAACGTGGTGAAACCCCATCTCTACTAAAAATACAAAAATTAGCCAGGCATGGCAGTGTGCCTGTATTTCCAGTTACTCTAGAGGCTGAGGTGGAAGACTTGCTTGAACTGGGGAAGTGGGGGCTGCAGTGAGCCTAGATGGCGCCAATGCCCTCCAGCCTGGGTGAAAGAGTGGGACTCAGAAAAAAAAAAAAAGAAAAAAGAACAAAAGGGTGTTCATCCTTTTGCTCTTGATCCTTCTTGGTTATAGAAGGAGCTATTGATCAAATAGAAGATGCTCTTATCAGCTATTGTGCTACATAAACATTATAAAGCTGGGTTCCAGAAAGCATAACTTTAGCTAAGAAGAAAATCCTAAAAGCCATGTTATACAAACTCCTTATTGCCTAGCTGATAAGGCTGAGGACCAGAGAGGTATGGTGACTTGCCCAGGGTCACACAGGTGGTTAGTGGCACAGCAGTTTTCAAGTCAAGGTTCTCAGGGACTTCCATGGCAGTGCACTTTTCTATTCCCTACATACCCCATCAAGAAGTGGTGGGAACCAAGGGGCCTAGTGCTTGTCTTATATTCAAATCAAATACCTACACCAGTTTAGATAAAATCCCCTTCTCATCTATGCCTCCTTGGCCTGCAGTATTCTTCAGTATTACTGGCACAACTGAAGTAGCAAAACTACCCCTTTCAGAAGAATTAAAAACCTAAATGTCGTGTTCTTTGAATAGCAAGTTAAAATATGAAGTGTAATAGCAAGGTAAAATACCAAGTTCAACTTGAGCAAGTTCAGCTTAAGGCACGAATGGAAAAGTTTTTAGGCAAAGGATCAATAGGTCAGCTGACTGAGTTTTCTAGTTCTGGCTGAGCCATACTTAAATTAGGAAAACAATTATGTGATCTAGGACAGCAAAATTCAATTTTACCAACAACACTGAGATTCCTTGAGGCAGTCCTTTAAAGATGGCATTATAGACAGGATTATTTCCCATGTGTACTAATATGGCTGGGGAAAATAACACACGCACACAGAGATATAAGCTGATGTGTGATTCATTCTATTCTGAAAACAAATTTTCTTGTTATTATATATCTATATTTTTTAGAAAGAGCATTATAAAAACAGCAAGAGAGTGAAATAGAAAAAGAAATGAAATGCCGCAAGTCTTTTTTATGATGTTTCACACACAAAAAGAAAAATAACTCACAGAATTGTCAGATTTCTTAGAAGATGCAGTAAACATATTGTGAGCATCCCCATGACTCACTAACAAGATGCCGTCTGCAGGGAGGTGGGGCAGGAAAGCTGTTGCCAAATTCCAGTCAATGATTTATAGTATTTGTGACTACCACATGCAAAGAGTTTCAGCTGGCAATTTTTTCTGGCTGATGTAATTTGACAGAGTTTTCTTCATTTCTGACAAGCAGTCCAGTAAGTAAGGTTAACACATTTCAACTCTAATAATCAGACAGTGGATCTAACAGTGGAGTTTGGTTCTGTCTTAGTCATGCCTATGTGTTGGTCGTGTTTAAACAGAGCCAGCAAAACAGTTTGTGGCAGCCATTCAGACATTCAGACACTGTGACATAAAGCATGGAGTCAAAGAGAGTAGAACAGTGGTTGTCAAACATCAGTGTACATCAGAATCCCCTGGAGGACTTGTTAAAATGCAGATGGCTGGCTTTGCCCCCAGAGTGACTGATTCAGTAGGTCTGAAGTAGGCCTGAGAATTTTCATTTTTAATGAGTTCCCAGGTGATGTTGCTGCTGCTGGTGGTCTCAGGGCCACATTGAGAACCACTGGAGTGGAACATTGTCCTGTCCCATCTGGCAGGTGACACAGACAAATGCAGATCCACAGCTGGAGTCAATACCTCTTTACTCTCTGGAAAGCTGAGTGATCGTAGAAGTATGAGAGAGAGGAATTCATTCTGCCATAGGTACCAGGAAGGCCTTGCATACATATATACATATATACATATATATAAAGTGACTTTTGAACTAGGCACTGAGGTGGAGAAAAATTCCTCCATGGGGAGAAAAGCCAGGGAAGGGGACCTCAGGCAGAGGATGGGTGAAGGCAAATGGTCTTTGGGATTGATCCTAATATGCTGGAGTAATAGAATGGTCACTCCTTTTATAACTATCTACATGAAAGGGCTCATAAGTCTGTTTAATCAAACATTCACAATAACTACCTGAGGTGATTGCACATGTAGAAAATGCAGTAAAAAAAGTTGACAGGGAGGGCTTCATGGCATTCCCTCCAACTGATTCTCCACTGTTCTCTGCACTTTCTCAATGCAATCGAGAGTCGCATGAATATTTTTCCTCAAAGGTAGAATACATTTCTCTTAGCGGAGAGGGCTTGATTATGCAGGGAAGCTTGGTTATCCTCTTTTAAAATGATCAGAGTCCAGTAGTGGCTTATAGGCAGCTTCAGTAGTGCCAAACAAGCAACAAACAGGTTGGGCCCATGTTCAAGCTGAATTACCTTAAGCAACAGTCATAATCTCCCTGAACCTCAGTTTACTCATCTGTAAAATGGAATAATAATATCTTGCCCCTAACATATGTTACCTGGGACAAAATAAGAAAGGCACTCATGAACTATAAAGTGTGAATACAGTGATCATCAGAGTGCTCTTGGATGGCTTTCAGCCTTCTTGATGTTCCAAAATTTAGAAAATATGTTTGAGTGACAGTGATGATTATAATTACTGACTTTACCATAGAAGACTATAAAAAAGAACCTGGAATAAACAGCTTGCTGTAAAATTGTTCATTTGCAGACAAAAGTGATCATATATGTGGTTTAATTTAATATAAAGAGTCTGCTTATTTCCTCCCACTCGTCGCCTTCCCCTATCCTTATAGCAGAATCTGAATTTATAGCTGTGTGTAGTGCTATTCAGAAAAAATGTTTGCGTGTTCATGTCTTCTTTGCATCTAGGTGTGTCCATGACACTAAGTTCTGGCCAGAAAATGTCTCATCTGGGCCTTTTGAGAGTTGTTTTTACAGGGAGCTAACTTAGCCAGTAAAGATGCTCTTCTGTCATCTTTACATTTGTCTGATGCTCACCAGAAGTGTGGATGTAATGGCTGGAGCTCCAACAGCCTTCTTGGATCATCACACAACATAAAACATAGGAGCCACAAGCTAGGATGACAGAAAAGAATGAAGAAAGAGCCTTTGTTCCTTATGACAGTGCGGGGCTGCTATTCCAACTCTCTTTTACCTAGCTCCAGATTTCAAGTGGGGAAAAAAAGCCTTTTATCTGACATATTCAACTGTTATTATTTTCCTATATTTGTGACTGAACTTCAGCTTATACAATACATATGACTTAAATTATCTGTTGCTAATGATTGTGGGAGTTCATTGTCTCTGTACTGTCACATCACTGCATGTGTGACAGTTGGTCTCTGATGCTATTGGTGTCTCAATTCACATTCTTCAGATTCATTAAAAAACATTCATGATCCAAGAACTGTTCCATCTAGGTGCTGAGGGTCAGGCTTAACTTGACTCCCCTTGTAGTATTTTACCTATCAGTAGACTTTGATGGTAAGTATTAATAATATATTCTGATACTGGATTCAAGACCTTTTTTTTTTTTTGAGATGGAGTCTCTCTCTGTTGCCCAGGCTGGAGTGCAGTTGTGCAATCTTAGCTCACTGCAACCTCTGCCTCTTGGATTCAAGTGGTTCTTCTGCCTCAGCCTCCCAAGTAGCTGGGAATGCAGGTGCACACCACCACACCTGGCCAGTTTTTGTGTTTTTAGTAGAGACGGTGTTTTCACCCATGTGGGCTAGGCTAGTCTCAAACTCCTAACCTCAAGTGATCTGTCCATCTTGGCCTCCCAAAGTGCTGGGATTACAGGCATGAGCCATCATGCCCAGCCTCAAGACCTTTTTCTGTCATTCCTTCTTGTGTCCTAAAGATTTCTGGAGAGATCCTGTGTCCTGATGTTTCCACCTTCTTCCCTTCAAAAGCTGTTTGAAGAGAAGATGCTGATATATTCCTAATTATGTTAATACTGCTCAATGTGATCATTTTCCCTAGGGGGTTGTCATTGAAATAGGTAGTCTATACATACTTGACGTAACATTGGGATAGCAGCATTTTAGGAACCTGATAATGATTGTGGGATATATTCTTTTGGACAGTGTAATTTTCCTGGTACTTCTGAAATCTCATCTCATAGATGGTCCCCTGAAGGTAAGGCTGGCCATATTTGTCCAAGGATGTTTTATTCAACAGCCAATCTCACTGGCTGTCATGGCCCAATTTTCCTAGACTCCAATTAGCACTAGATGAAAAGTACTTCATATGTGGGGATCATGTTTCTGATGTCCTTTGTTTCTCCCTAGCTCCTGATGCACACAGTAGGGACTTGATAAATGCTCTCATCAGTGAACAGCAGAGATCAATACAGGTGCATCCATCAGGCAGTCACTGTGGTTGTTATAGCAGATGACTGCCCTAGCCCTAATGGAAAATCCTCCTGCAGTGAGTGGACACTGCTTTTCAAGGAGATCAGCCCCTATCTCAATAGAAAATGGTTTCTTTAGATAATTGTGCTCAAAATGGTATATTTTGTTATCTGGCTTTTTGAGAAACATGCACTTAAAAGGAACAAAACAGAATATTGCTTCATGGCTCAGGCAATATATCTCTGTCTCTATTGTTTGTTTAAGTCTCATTAGGATCAGTTGTACCCTGAATTATTCCTTTTTCCATTTCTCCCTGCCATTATATTTCCAAGTATTTCAGAAATAAAGCCATTTTTTTTATTTTACTTTTTCATGGGAAAGTGAAAGTATTGAGTATGACAAGGCCTGTCATCAACTAATGAGAAATAGCTCCTGGGCCACTTATGACTGTTAATAAGATGATGTTCTCCCTTCTGAGCATGAGCAAGGAACTGAGATGCATGGACTCAACCAAACAATGAAGGACCATAGAGAATACAGTGGCCACAAAAAGAAAAATTGTGTTTACAAATTTAGGCTTTGGTTGCTAACATTTTCAAAGGCATCTTGAAAATTTTCCTTTAAAGAAAAAAAATAGAGAAAAGCAAAGAGATGTGAGGGAAGCAAGATTCAGTATATAATGAGGTTTATTACTTTTCAGTAAACTTCTTGCATTAGTGACACAATCTTTTCATAAAGAAAAAATTTCCTCTCATTGTTTCTTTATCAAGGAACCTGTAGAAAAGTTATTTCCAGATTAGTTTCCAATGACAAGGTGAAAATCATTAGCTGATATGCATGCATAAGTAATGTATTGCTGCAAACTGAGACTGGGTATCACACTGCAGACATGGGGTAATGTATTAGAAAGCCACTATAAAGTATTGAACACTTAAAAACACTTCATTTTCGTTTTTCAACAACATAATGAAAAGTTTCAAAGCACTCTTATCTTTCAGATTATGGTACCAGTTAATTTTTATAATTTCTTTTCCCAATAGATCTTTAGATATATGCCAAAAGTCACAGGGATGAGGATGGGTATGAAGATAAAAATTCAAAATCGGAACTGTCGCAACTAATGCTTGCAACCTTGAAAGTTAGAGCAGATCCTGAGCTATGAATTGCAATTTTATGTGGAAACAATCTATCAGCAACTGAATGCTGAGTAGCAACTGCCCTCCAGAAAATAGCTTGCCTCCTTTGGTATAGCTATATTTAAAGGATGAAAGGTCATCTGAAATTGTGGAGGCATGGAAGCAGGCATATATAGTTAGGCTTTATTGCAGATGCTGACATCATATCTGGTCCTGTCATTTTTACCTACATTTCCATTTAGAAGGAATTCAACATTTATCTAGGCCAGTGCTTCTCAGAACTTTGATATGCTTATGAATCATTTGGAGATCTTGTTATAATGTAGATTCTGACTCAGCAGGTCTGGCGTGGGTGCTGAGATTCTGCAGGACTAACAAGCTCCCAGGCAAGACTGCTTCTACTGGTCTGTGGAGAACATTTTTAGTAGTAGCAAGGTATAAGATGAGTTTGGGTATTTTTTTTTCTATAGTTTTTTGATATCGTAGTTTTTGTAATTAATTATGCCACAGATAATTTGTTAGCAATACTAGTTAAATCACCAAGATTTCCTGCCAGTCTGTTTCTATGATAGCAGTATCTATGGTACATTTCTATGTGTATTTCTATGCCTATTTTATCTATATCTTTCAATGGAAATAATTCAAGGTTATCATCTTAATAATGTTAACTCTCCTTGACATCTAGCTTCTGATATGCTATTCTTAGTGAAAGAAAAAAAAGGTAGAGTCCTGCCAGAGAATTACACATAGGTCTGGTTATACCTCCTGGAATGTATTGCACATGTGACTATCATCTTCCATAAGTGTAGAAAATATTGGGAATTGCTAATCTAGTTCAGTATTTTAACTGAAGCTTTTGTTTCCTTTGTAACATGCCCATTGCTTAATCGTGGCTCGACAGTCCCAGTGATGGGCAACTCCACATTCTATGTCACCATATTACATCTTTGAAGAGCTTTAAGAATTAGAAATCCTTCTTTATATTGAACAATCATTTTATTGTCTTGTAGCCTCTATCTATTAGTTGCAATCTTATTATTTAAAACAGAAAGGAGAAAATCTACATTTCTTTATGACAGGTTATCAATTATCAGCCATCAAACCTACCATAGGTTTCTTGTCTCCAAGTTGGAGACACTTCCAGGCACTTCAATGCCATCACACATGCATGATGTGAATAATCAGAGTGGGCATATGGGATAAAATATTCTTTTTTTTTCTGCTCCATATTCCCCATTTCTAGATGTTTTCAGGATCCTGTGTCTCCTCTCAAACACACTCTCAGGAAAGGCTGCGAAAGGTTTTCTCCCAGCTCAGTTTCTCAGCCATCTCTTACCTCTCCCTAAGAAGCACATTAATCCTATGTGTCTGTGTGTGTGTATTTCTTTTGAACATAAATGCATATTAGTACACAAAATGTTTTTAGGGGGTGATATTTCCAGTGCATTTAATTGATTAAATGTACTTTAATTCATTTAAACAATCCTTATAAAAGACATGTGGATTATTTTCAATATTTTACTCTTAGAAACATTCTGCATGAATACTTGCAATTGCTTAATCAATTGGTATATTCATTTTTAATTTTGACAGATATTGACAAATTGCCTTATGTAGAGTTCCAACAAAAACTTAACTCCTAACAACACTGAATGAGAGTGTCTGTTTTCCACAAGCTTGCTACCAGTTTGTTATAAAGATTTTAGTTTTTATCAAACTGGATAATTAAAAAATATTGATGTTGTAGGGGCCAAAAGAAAACTTCCCCTTCACTCTCTTGAGCGTTCACTGAAAATCAACTGACAAAAGTAAGATTAATAGGAGAAAAGACATACAAAACATATTAACATGCACACATGTACACGAGAATCATATAAAATATAAAAACTCAAAGAAAGGGCCAGATTGTTGACACTCAAGATGGTATCATCTTGAGGTTACAGAAGAATAAGGGCTTGGAGCATGGCAAGACAAGTTGAGAGAGGGAGAGAGAAAGAAAGGCAAGGAGTAAAGGCAGTCTTATTATGTAGCTAAAGACTCACAGGTAGCAGCTCTCAGAAAAAATAAGTGGCAGCCTGTGGTTGAGTTAATCATTCCCAGATCTGGATAAGGGGGAGGACCTCAGAGAGTCTGGTCGTTTATTTCACTAATGTAGATTTTTCTCTACAGATGCAAATCTGCTCCACAAAAGGCAGCTTTTCAGGGCTATTCCTGTCTCTAAATAGTCATCCTAAAATATGTCAAAAAAGTATATTTTGGGGCAAACTATTTTTGGTTTTTATTAGTCCCCCATTTAAAACTTTATTTTTGAAAATTTCACATATTAAAGCCCAAATGAGTAGCTCTGGAGAGATTCAGATAAGAAAGCTGAGATTGGCAATCTGGGAAGGACAACATAGATTGGAACTCGCAGCCCATATCTTCTTGAATCAGTTTTAGTCCTGTGAATAGGTCAGTTCTGTTAAATAGTTGTGTCTCATTTCAGATGGTGATATTGCAGATGAGCTCTCAAAGGGAGGCCTCTATAATGCAGACAAACAGATCTTTAATAAGAGATATTTCTGTGGAAATAGGAAAAAAAAACAAAGATTAATGCCTAGAGTAGTCTATAAACTAGTTTTTCTAGTTTCTGAAAGATCCTCAGTTAAAGTGGGCAAGTAATGGCAATATGGCAGATTTTCCTGGAAAGTAGTTCAAATCAAGTATTTCAGCGAACTTTCTAAGTGGTTGATGATGCATCGACAGGAATGAAATTTGTTTATATATAAGTTGCTGTGGTGATCTCTCCCTAAGTTTGTATAAATTTGTCCAGCTTCAGTTTGTAGGATTTAAAGAAAAGCAAAATTTTAATTTCTAGTGATTTTAAGTCAGAAAAGTGGGAGAAAATTTGGAAACATTAGTCTGGAGATTCATAGCCAGATACTAGAGGAGAAATAAAATTTAGGATTTAGTCCAGATTATAGATAAATAACAATTATGGTGGAGAACATATACCAAGGCATATCAGAATTTTAGGAATCTCATATAATTTTGGAACACATTACATTAATAGACATTTATACAAATATAACTCAAGGAAAGTTAAGCATAATTTCTTATTTGACAATGCTTCCTATATAATTTAGATATCAAATAAGCCTGTTTACTATCCAAAAAGTAAACCAAAGTATTTTATTATTTCTTATTAACACTATATGAAAATCTTATTCAAAAAGAGAAACCAAATTCTAGTTGTGTATTAGTGTATTTTTGATATTATGGCTCAATATAAAAATACTTAAAATAAACTTATTTAATTTTAGTCAGTTTAACCACACAAGATTTTGAAATTTTTCCCCAATTTTTGATATTCATTTAGTTTTATCTATATCTTTTTCCTTCATTTTTCTCTTATTTTAATAGCTTTAATCACATATGTCAATTTGGATTTTAACTATATAAAAATAATATGTCAAAGGATATAAGCCTAAACTTCTATTTAATAATCAATGTTTCTGTATGTTAACTTACTTAGAAATGACTCCAACAGTTAATGCTTATCTATTACTTAGTTACATGTTAAGTAATTACATGTTAATAACATTGACTTGAATATCTTAAATTACCGAAAAGAATTTTGAAATGATGACAGTTACCCTTCCTAATGACTCTCCCAGTTGTCCTAGGTCCTGAATACCCATGTAGCAACTAGGCTGGCTATGAAAGGCAGGGCTTATCTGGATCTTGAATTTACATACCAGGTACAATGCCCAGGAGAAGGGACAGAGCTGTGAAGAGGATGTATCGAAGATCTGATCCCTCCCAGCATGGCCAGAAGGTGCATCTGGGCCAGGTAGGATTGGACAATATTGAGCTTAGCTCTGCCCTGTAGCTGGTGGTCCAGGCACTGAGGACATGTATATGTCCTCAGGCCTTACCATGGCTATCTCTCCAGACCTCAGAATCTAGAGACTCAAAACCAAAGATATAAGCTCACAGTAAGATGTGTACCAGGCTTTGTGGGAGCACAGTAGCTGGCCCTTACAGTTTTAGCTTATAGGCAAATTAAGTAAGTATCAAAAATATTATAGAAGGAGCAGTTTTATGACTTTAAAACATGTAGTAGAGACAGCATAACCCTGTCTGATAGTAGACACAGGCAAAAATGTCTGAATTATATTTGATACTGACAATTCTGAAAACATTCTTATTTTATCTACAATTTAAAAACTAGCTTTATTTACCAAAGATTACCTCAGATTATATAGAGGTATCACATACACATAACACACAAAGACATACAGACATACAGACATAGCCAGAAGCAGATCTTATAGTGTTCATTAATATTCTTTATTTGCCAGCTTCTTCCTTTCATTCAGATAATTGATCTTTCAATTACTTGTTTCTTGCACTATGCAATTGTTAACTAGAAAACCCTAAATTTGCCCTTATAAAGGAATGATTTTTAGGTAAAACAAGGTAGAAAATTTATATATCAAAGTCATTGAACTTAGATCTAAACATTATTATTTGCCAAGACAAAGAAGGGCATAAAGGCCCAGTTAAGGCAAGATAGCCAGGAAAAGTACCTTAAACAAAGGTAAGGTTTGTTATGTAAACTGTAAGTCAATGCCTTTCTCGTAGTAAAAGCTTCTAATGGTTGAGCTACAGAGAAGGCGATGCTTTTGCACATAAAAATTTTTTTATAGATGTAAATTTATTTGACAAACGGTTTAAAAATAGCCACCCAGATGTTAGAAAGTTGTGTTCTGAAGATCAATTTAGTTGGATAGATTTTCAATTTAGTTTCTGTTTCTTAACTGTGTTACTGAATTCAGGGCAGAGCCCATTAATAAATAAAGTTGAACCCCCTTACAATTTTAGGTGTTCATGAAAGAAGACAGGTGACATTCAAAAGGATCGGTGGCACTTTGGCTGTTTTCCTCAAGGAGTCTCAGAGCCTCCAGAAGTCTCTTTTAGATTCCTTTATGTGATAACCAGAACTCTTATATGTCCTTTCAGCAATTTTTCATCCATTGACCACTACATGGAAGAAACAGGGACTGGAAGGGGGAACATATCAATGACTAAAGGAAAACGGACAAAAGATCAAAACTGGCAAAAGAAGGAGCCAAGGCAAATAAAAGAATGGAGTCCTGGGTGAAGCCAGTCTGGAAAGCTTCCTAAAATGGCCAATGAAATTTTACGTTTTTTGTTTTGAGCAACGATTATGCTGTGATATTGTGCTGGCCTAGAGCCAGAACCTGAGCAACACTATTTTATAAAATGCAAAACTCTTTTTAAATAAGTTGAAGTGGCTGCCCCATTCTCCTCACAATAACTACTGTCCTTGGCCTCTGTAAATAGAACTGCTAGTTTGTTCTGCAAAACTATGTAAAGCTGCTTACCTTTGCTTATCAGTAACTGCTAAAATCTGTGACTTCTATCACCACCCAGACGATGTGTAAATAAATATATATCTTGACTTCTGTAAACCACTGAAGTAACAAACAGAATGACAAGAATCCCCTATCCCTTGAAATGTCCGAAACCTTTTCAACCCCATCCCCGCCCCTCACCCCCACTCCCAAGGTGGTTTTTCGGGTATAAAAAAAATCGTGGCACCCTCCTTTTGCACCACAGGTTGGAGAGACGTGAGTCCTCTGTGGTCGCCGGCATAATAAATGACCCTGCAATCTGGCATACTTTTGTCTTGTGGTAACATTCTATGCTCCGGTCAAATACAACATTTGGAGGCCCCAGCGAGAATATTCTCTTTTTGTTATCACCAGACAAAAGCCATCTCAGAGTCTCGCCCGGGCGGCTGCTCCCACCATGGGGGCCTCTGGGGAGGCGCCCCCTCTTCTTTCCCAGGGCCCCGGAGAGCCACCGTGGAGGATAAGCGACCTCTTGGCCGACATTCACCCGAAATTCCTCAGGGTCCTAAAAGAAAAAGCCTCCAGAGGTAAGTCTGGTCTGGGAAGTAGTTCAAAGGAAGGGCCTGAGTCGGGGGACTGACGAGTCATTGCAACTCTGACCTGGCAAGCCTCACCGAGACGTCGCTTGAGGCTTCTGGTAGCTGGTGCAGTGGGTACCAGCGTTCGCTTCTGGTGGCTGTCATAGTGGGTGGCAGCCCTCTGGTAGCTGGTGCAGAGGGTACCAGCGTTCGCCCCTGGTAGCTGGCATAGTGGGTGGCAGCGTTCGGTTGTTTTCCGTAACC
>NW_016107843.1:257722-260218 GCF_001604975.1 Cebus imitator | reverse complement strand
GCTACAAAAACCCAGGAGGCCTGTAAAGAGACCACTCAGTCATTATGAAAAACCCTGCAAACTTTGGGGTACCAGGTCTCAGCTAAAAAGGCCCAACTCTGCCAGCCAAAAGTGACTTACCTGGGCTATGTTATAGAGAAGGGCAACCGGGCACTGGCACCCAGCCAAGTCCAAGCAGTGCTGCAAATACCCAACCCCACCACAAAATGCCAAGTTCGAGAATTCCTTGGGGCAGTAGAGTACCGCAGGCTATGGATTTTGGGATTTGCTGAGATAGCCAAGTCCCTGTATGCCTGCGCTGGAGGAAATCAGCCCTTGATATGGACAGAGGTGGAGCAACAGGCTTTTGACAAGCTCAAGATTGCCCTGACTGCAGCCCCAGCCTTGGCCTTGCCAGACATCTCTAAACCTTTCCAGTTGTTTGTGCATGAAAAACAGGGAATCGCTAAGGGGGTGCTCACCCGGACATTGGGACCCTGGTCCCGGCCAGTTGCCTACCTTTCAAAAAGACTTGATCCCGTAGCCTCTGGGTGGCCAGCTTGTTTGAGGACGGTGGCAGCTACGGCCCTGTTAGTCAGGGAGGCGAACAAACTGACCTTGGGGCAGGAGTTGAACTTAGTGGCACCCCACGAGGTGGAGTTGCTACTCCGTGGAGCTACGGGAAAATGGATGTCTAATGCCTGCATAGCCAAATACCAGGCCTTACTTTTGGACCAGCTCCGCATAAAATTTTCAATAACCACAGTTTTAAACCCCGTCACACTGCTACCCGACAGCGAGCCAGAGGAACCCATATATGACTGCCAACAGACAATAGATGTCCACGCTGTGCCACCAGATCTCACCGACGTCCCCCTGCGGAACCCAGAGGAGGTACTGTATACAGATGGCAGCAGTTTCATGGTCGACGGAGTCAGGTACGCCGGGGCAGCTGTGGTCCCTCTAGAGCAGGTTATCTGAGCCCAGCCTCTTCCACACGGAACCTCAGCCCAAAAGGCAGAACTTACAGCTTTAATAAAGGCCTTGGACTGGGCGAAGGGAAAAATTGTTAACATCTACACGGATAGCTGGTATGCCTTTGCTACGGCCCATGTGCATGGTGCCATTTATAAAGAAAGAGGGTTGCTTACCTCAGATGGAAAAATCATCAAGAACAAAGAGGAAATCCGAGCTCTACTAGAAGCTTTATGGAAGCCTAAGGCAGTGGCATTGATGCACTGCAAAGGACACCAGAAGGGAGATGCACCAGAGGCACGGGGAAATAGGGCAGCTGACCTACAGGCCAGACAGGCAGCCGTGGGGCCAGTAAAACCTCTGACTCTTCTTGTGACTCTGCCGGCCCCAACCCTGCCTCCTATACCAACGTATTTGCCTGAGGAAGAAAACTTTGCTAAAGAATAGGGGGGACGACAAGATTCCACAGGATGGTGGATTCTACTGGACACAAGAATTGTGCTCCCTGAGGCTCTAGGACAGGCTCTAGTTAAGGACACACACCAGGCCACTCACTTAGGGAAAACAAAATTAACTGAGCTGCTGAGGGTTAGATACTACATTCCACACTTATATAAGATTGTTATGGAAACTACTACTCGTTGTGAAGTATGTGCCAGGGTAAATCCAGGAGGCAGTAGGCCTAGTCAGGCAGGGATAAGACTTAAAGGTATTAGCCCAGGGGAACACTGGGGGTTAGATTTTACTGAAATAAAGCCCCCAGAGTGCGGCTGTAAGTACGTCATTGTATTTGTAAACACTTTCTCTGGATGGGTCGAGGCTTTTCCTACTAGGTCAGAAACCGCACTGGTAGTAGCGAAAAATTGTTACAGGACCTGGTTCCTCAGTTTGGCTTGCCCCTGACACTGGAATCAGATAATGGCCCTGCATTTACAGCACAGGTTTCCTGGAAACTACACTGTGCCTATCGCCCCCAGAGTTCAGGGCAAGTTGAAAAGATGAATCGGACCATAAAGAAAACTTTAACAAAATTCATTCTAAAGACCGGTGAAAACTGGGTCAGCCTGCTTCCTTTTGTTCTCCTCTGTACCCCATGTACTCCCTATGAAAAAAGCTTTACTCCTTTTGAAATTATGTTTGGAAGTCCCCCTCCCTTACTCCCCAGACTTGCAGACACCATACATGCTGGAGTCCATAACCATACACTCCTTAAGTCCTTGCAGGCACTCCAGTCTGTTCAGTCCCATGTGCACTCGCTCATCAGGGGAACTCGACCTACCCCAGTGGATTTCACTGACCAGCCGGTACACCCCTTCCAGCCAGGGGACGAAGTCCTGGTGAAGAGAGTCACTACCTCTGGCCTAACTCCTCGCTGGAAAGGACCCTACACTGTAATCCTGGTCACCCCCACGGCAATCAAGGTGGACGGACTGACTGCCTGGATTCACCACTCACATGTCAAGACTGACCGCCCAGATGCAGGATGGGAAGCGGTTCCATCCTCAACGGACCCCCTAAAGCTAAGACTATTGCGCCGTTCTC
>NW_016107843.1:251413-256212 GCF_001604975.1 Cebus imitator | reverse complement strand
AAACAATAAAAAAATAAAAATAAATAAAAAGAGGTTGCAGGCAATGTAAAAAATTTTCAGTGGGAGAAGTAGTAGTATCCGAAACAGTACAGAGAATTTTTTTTGAGATGGAGTCTTGCTCTTGTCGCCCAGACTGGAGTGCAATGGCATGATCACTGCAACCTCTGCCTCCCAGGTTCAATCAATTCTCCTGCCTCAGCCTTGCCTCAGTCTCCTGAATAGCCTCAGCCTCCTGAGTAGCTAGCGTGACTGGAGTAAAAGTAAAGTGGGATTTCCTGGTTCCCATACCGGGATTCTAAACCCAGGCTGCCTGGGTGAAAACCAGGAATCCTAACCACTAGACCACCAGGAAAGTGGTATATCTTAAAGGCAACTTAGGCTCTTGGCCTTCCTAACCTGGAAGAATGGGGAAAAGGACCCCAGAGGTGTGGTGAGATTTGCAGTTGAAATAGAACTCGTGGACCCAAAGAGTGTGCGAAAACGCAGTTTATTAGGCAGAGTGAAAGGACAGCTCCCACGCTTTTGTGGAAGGGGATCCGGAGAGGATTGCAGCCCAGGCTGGGCAGGCTAGTTTTTACCTTTGAGTTATTCTCTCCCCATTCATGTTCTCGTCCAATGAGGAGAGTTCTTTCAAACTTCCTCTAGATTGATTGATCTTTGACTCCCTTACCGGATTGGCTACTTGTTCTATAACCCTGAGTCACAGAGCCCCCACCTCCAAGAGCCAGAGGCGGGAAAATTAGAGACAAAGGTCCCTACCTGGCCAGAGGGAGGAAAATTAGAGACAAAGGGCCCCTACCTAGCCTCCCAGAAGTGGGAAGACTGGAGAATTCCTGCACTCAAAACAACGCCCCCAGATGATCCTGGGAAGTCTCTCTAACACTCCCTCACTGAGTTTGTTTAAAAACAACAACAACAAAGGTAAGGTTTGTTATGTAAACTTTAAGTCAATGCCTTTCTCATAGTAAAAGAGAAACCCTGTCTTTAGTAGAAACCTGCCACCACACCCGACTAATTTGTGTACTTTTAGTAGAGGCGGGGTTTTGCCATGTTGGCCAGGCTGGTCTTGAACTCCTGAGCTTGTGAGCCACCCGCCTCCGCCTCCCAAAGTGCTGGGATTACAGCCATGGCCAAGCCCAGAGAAGTTGTGTGTGTGTGTGTGTGTGTGTGTGTGTGTGTGTGTGTGTGTTTGTGTGTGTGTGAATATATCGTCTGAATATCAGCTTTTAGTTAGGCCAGTTTGTGACCACAGACCTCTTAAAAAATATTTCAAATATCTCGTGATCAGATTTTAGTTGGGACAAACAGCCAACATTCCTGGCTTTTGAACATATTTTTTCTTCTTTCTTTTAAACCAAAGATATTTACCAAGTGACTCAAAACTGAAATCAATTAGCCTATTATGACTTAACCGAGGACACATGAGGCATCTTCAAAGACGTGCAAAGAAGCAGTTTTTGTTGTTGTTGTTTTTATACAAATACAAAGCCCCTCCAAAGACATCTAGAAGAAAAAAGAGACTTTAGAGGCAACCAGAAAAACAAAAACTATCCATAGAAAGGGAAAGGATTAGTAACACCTGGGTATGATGAAAAGCTGAGCGTCACACAAATATAAATTCAAAACAAATAGTTCAAACTAATTCTTATAATTTTTTCTTTCTCCCAACGTAAAATACTTACATCTCCAAGAGACTGATCCCCTGACAGAGAATTGAAACCCATGCCACAGGAGTGAAAGATTGGAATCCTAGCCACTAGACCACAGGGTGCGGTACTTTTTATGTAAATACAGCAGGGAATTCAAAGTAGGCAGTTTGAGTGTGCAGAGGATTTTTAACTTCATTTTAAATATAATTTCTGCCTTTTTTGTGATCTTGCCAAGGGAGTTTCTAAAGGCTATATTCCTTTTGTATCTTTTCACAGCTACCTATAAGATAGCTGTTTAAAACAATAGCACTCTAAAAAGTTTAAAAAAATATATAGCTAATTTATTTATTCCATTAAAAAGTTTTTTTAAAATATATAGCTAATTTATTTATTCCATAAGTGACTTAAGTCAATGAGTGTTTTTAATGGAAAGTCCCAGAGGTAATTTCTCGGGTTTAGAATACCATGGACATTAGTGGTATTTGTTAAATGGGCACAGAAGAGGCAACCCCCCCATGATTCCAAAGAAAAATTTACTCCTAGATATAAGCTAAGATAGCAAAAGAATCTTGTTGTTACATATGGTTAAGGATGGTGTCTCCAGTATGTCACAAATTTGTAGGGGGCTGCCAGTCATGCACCCATTAATTTGTGACATCAGGTAGGCCCTCCTAGAATTGGACTTTCCCAGGACTAATCAGGCATCAAAGGTTGAGACAACAAAAGCCCTTTTTGGATTGGATTTCTTATTAAGACAAACTTTCCTGAGAGCTTAAACACATTCAGAAGAAAGAGCGTGCTCCTTAATATCTTATGTGACTTGGAGTTCTTAGTCATTTCAGACTGGCAAATGAATGTTACCCAAAAATCACACCCTCTGATGGAAGAGACCAAGAGAGTGTTCCCTCTTGGTCACATGTCAGGCTTTCAAGGACATAAAAGAAGATGAAAGGGCCTCTTTATGACAAATGACACAGAAAGACGGTGACAAAGGAAAAAATAAAGACTACTTCTGAGAGAAAAAGGATCAGACAATATAAATGTTCATACAAAAAAATACACCTGAATTGCTATACTACGACTGGTCTGTATAAATGCTTTTCTTGCATTAATCTTAATTTTAGAAAAGAAGAAATACACATTTATTGTTACCATTTGCTTGATCAGATTCCACAGAAGACTTTCAGGAATCTGACTGGTAAGAAATCCTTACGCTTCTGCTGGCTTGTCAGATACTGGTTTCCCTTGACTGTGGCTTCCTGAAGAGCAGAACAGTTTTAGTTATTCTGCTCATGGTACCAAAACTGTAGGGACCAAGGGAAATCTGTCCTTTTGTCCTCTGAAAATTCACTGAAAGTCAACTGACAAAAGGCAGAATAAGAAGAAAAGGCATACAAAATTTATTAACATGCACATGTGCATGAGAGTCATACAACATATAAAAATTCAAAGAAAAGGCCAGATGGTTGATGCTTTTATAACATTTTGAGGTTATAGGAAGAATAAGGGCTTGCAGCATGGCAAGACAGGTTATGGGGGGGGAGAGAGAGAGAGAGAGAAGAGAGAGAGAGAGAGAGAGAAAGGCATAGGGGCTTTATTATATACATGAACCCTCACAAGTAACAGCTCTCAGAAAGAGTAGATGAAAGCCTGCATTTCATTATCTCCTAGATCTCCTAAGGTAAGTGGAAGAGGCTCACAGAAAGCCTGGCTGTTTATTTCATTAATGTAAACTTTTTTCTACAAATGCAAATCTACTCCACAAAAGAAAACTTTTCAGGGCTATTTCTGTCTGTAGGCCCTCTGAATAGCCACCTCAAAATACGTCAAAAAAGTATATTTTGGGGTGAAATTACTTTAATATGATTATTAATATGATTTAATTATATTAATACAATCCTTTTAATATAATTTTAATTATATTAATATATTTCCTTTAATATAATGTCTTTTCTTGTAAGGGAGGCTGAACATCTTATTTATTTAAATGTTATTTTATTGTATGTGAACTATCTATTTATATCTACTGCTTATTTTATTAGGTTATTCATCTTTATTTTGTGATTTGAGGAAACTATTTATTAGGCTAATATTGATATATTATTAGCTTTTTGTCTGTGATGTGAATTGCAAGAAATTTTCCCTAATTGTGTTTTTAAAAGATGGTTTTCTATTTCAATTTTTGACATGTAGTCTATGAATTATTATCAATTGGTAATTAATATAGCAATTTATTTATTTGATCTATTTGGAATTTATTCTTAATGCATTTGTAATGTATGTATTTAACTTTTAAAAACATTTCAAGATGTCACCCAGTTTTTATAATTTTTTAAATGAATTATGTTTTTTCTAATTAAGGCAAAATGCCACAATTTTTTTGTGTATTTACACTATACGAACATTCTATTCTGTTGTATTCAACTCTCATGTGATAATATTGATAGCAACAAAACATAACATACATGAGAATAAACTTGAAAAGGAATATGTACGAATCATAAAATAACTTTAAAATACTCTTAAGAAACACAAATGAAAACTTCAACAAATGGAAAAGTATACTATATTCTTGGATAAGGACACTCAATATCATCAAGCTGTCAATTCTTCTTAATTAATTTAACATAATAAAAATACTAACACATTTTTGGGAGGATAACCGGAAAAGCTGATTCTAAAATTTATGTTGAAAAATAAGTAAGTGAAAGTGACCCAGGATTTTTTCTTGGTCACTTGTTAGCCAGGGACCCACAACCAGCAATGCACTTGCCCAGACCTTATTCAGACCCAGCTTCACCACAGGAGACACTCCATCCACTCAGCCTGCTAGTCCACAACTGGCCTGCACTCCGGTGCGGTGCAGATCCTGCAGCTGCTGAAGTGTGCACTCAGATCCTGGTGGGAGGTGCTGTGTAAGTGAGTGAGTGTGGAGTCTGGCCAGTTAGCTGTGTTCTTTTTTCGATGATTTTCGAATGTGTGGTATAGGAGAAGGACAGTTTTAGGTGGGGTAGGAGGCTGACTTGAGACCAGAAACACACATGAAAAGTCTTGTCATCTTATGGACTATTGCTTCTTGAGTACATCTTGAATACATGGTGCTTTTACTAAAATTGAACCATGGATTTTCTTCTGAAGGACATTTAAATG
>NW_016107843.1:243396-250219 GCF_001604975.1 Cebus imitator | reverse complement strand
AATTCTCCTGCCTCAGCCTCCTGAGCAGCTGGAATCACAGGCGCCCACCACCACACCCAGCTAATTTTTGTATTTTGGGTAGAGACAAGGTTTCACCATGTTGATCAGGCTGGTCTGGAGCTCCCAACTTCAAGGGATCCACCTGCCTCAGCCTCCCAAAGTTCTGGGATTACAGGCATGAGCCACCACACCTGGGCTAATTAATTAAATTCTATCATGTGATTTATTCTCTTCCCTAATAAAAAAAGAGGTGAAGGAAACCAGAATATTTCACCACAAAATATACCTCATTGGCATATTTTGAGATGGCTGTTCAGAGGAGTTGCAAACACAAGCATAGCTCTGAAAAGCTGTCTTTTGTGGGGAAGATTTACATCTGTTGAGAAAAGTCTACGTTAGTGAAGTAAACAGGCAGGCTTTCTCTGAGGTCCTCCTTACCTGAATCTAGGAACTATGAACTCATGGGGAAAGGGGACTGAAGTCTGACACTTTTAAGGCTTGACAGAGAAACTTTACCATGGGCTACCACCATCTATTTTTTCTGAGAGCAGCTTTGAGAGTGCCTAAGAGATCATCTGCATTCCAAGACAGTCTTGGCTTGCCATGATTTCCACTTTTCACTCTCCCATAGCTTGTGAAACCACCCACCCCGTGCCTCATGCCACTCACCCCTCAACCTCCTCATAAGCCCACTCCTGTATTCTTTCTGTAACCTTAAAATAGTTTAAAAACTTCAACGATCTGACAACTCAGTGTCAAGACTAGGATCTAGTACTCTGTCCTAGCACCACTATCCAGGAGACATGTGTATAGATCTTGGCAGTAATAGTGTAACTGTCCAAGGGGTTCACCTTGCCTGCTGTCTAGACAGAGCTGATTTATCAAGACAGGGGAATTGCAATAGAGAAAGAGTAAATCACACAGAGCTGGCTGCGTGGGAGACCAGTTTTATTGTTACTCAAATCAGTCTCCCCAGCACTTGGGGACCAGAGTTTTTAAGAATAATGTGGTGGGTGGTGGGGTTGCCAGTGAGTCAGGAGTGATGATTGGTTGGTTCGGAGGTGAAATCACAGGGAGTCTGAGCTGTCCTCTTGTGCTGAGTCAGTTCCTGAGTTGAGGCAATAAGATCAAATGCATCAGTTGATCTGGGTGGTGGCAGCTGATCCATCAAGTGCAGGGTCTGCAAAATATCTCAAGTACTTATCTTAGGCTTTATAATGGTGATGTTATCCCCAGGAGCAAATATGGGGAGGGTCTGAATCTTACAGCCTTCAGCTGCATGACTCCTAAACCATCTTTTCTAATCTTTTGGCTAATTTGTTAATCCTACAAAGGCAGTCTGGTCCCTGGGCAAAAGGGGGTTTGTTTGGGGAAAGGGCTTTTATCATCTTTGTTTCAGACTATAAAATAAGTTCCTTCCCAAATTAGTTTGGCGTATGTGCAGGAATAAGCAAGGACAGCTTGGAGGTTAGAAGCAAGATAGGGTTAGTTAGGTCAGGTCTCTTTCATTGTCACACACACACATACACAATAAATGAGGACCCTTATCCTTAGTGCAGTACTATCCACTAGAAGTAGGAGGAATCTGGGTATTCATTTCATGAATCAGGAAAGAAAGACACTTGGTCATATTTTGTGCTATTGCACTGATGACTTTTAAGTGAATTCTTCCATGGCCTTTGTCTCTCTCTGGGGACAAAAATCATCAAGTCATGTGATTTTCAGATTATCTACGGCATCTAGAATTTTGAAGTTGTTATGCAAAGCAGGAGAACAAAGACTTCTTTTCTTCAGGGGAATTAGTTACAAAGACTCACTCAAGCTTTGAACTTGTTTGTATGCAATTCTACACCTTTTAAGATGCAAATCATTTTGAAAAATACTGTGGACTTTGGCAGTTAAATAAAAGGCCTATTTTCAAACATTGCCTTATATGTGTGTATCATACCAGGTGATCTCCTTTTGATACTACTTGGAGTTAATGAAGGGGCAATAACTTGTGGCAAATTGTGAAAAAATCTAATGAAGAAAACAGTAAGGACGGAAAAGACCGTGTTCTGTCCTCTTTTCTGTGACGAAGAATCTTTATGAACCCAGATAAATTACTTAACCACCTTGAGCCTTGGTTTCCCCATTTACAAAAACAATAAATGCTCATGTCTTCCTGATAGAGCTGTAGAAAGGGTCAGCTGAAATAATGTGTGGAACACTAGCTCAGCACCTGGCACACAGGAATTGGAGAATAAGGTTGATTTGTATTATTACTTATAATGATAAAATATATATCCTTAGCATGAAAGTATTTGTGTTGGAATGTTTTACTGTAAATTCTTTATCCTCTTCTATTGAAGAGAAGCCTAACCAACCTGTGGATTCAATTTCTCTGCTCTCATTTGGCCAGCACTATAGTTTGCTTTTAAACTCTTATTTTGGCTAGAACTTCAGTGACAGAAAGCTTGATAGAGAACATAGAAAAGACAATATTGATTAACAATTGCATTTTCTTGCAATCTAGCCTTGAACCTATTTGGCCAGGTCCATCCAGAATGGTGCTGAAGACATCTTTTGCCCTCTCATTGGTCCAAGAAGGACTGTTAAGCATTGATTTTCTGTTTCATTTTAACCAGCCCATTCTGAGTCATTATAGTTTCCATAGTTAAGTACTTCTGAAACATATATTCTTTAATTGACAGATTATTTCAGCTCTCTCAGAGCCATTGCCATCTATTATGCTGAGTGATCTTAGTATTCAACTGTCATTAAATTAATATGTATATATGTAGTAGAAACTGATATGAAGAAAAGTTACTGTACTGGGGCTTATTTATGACAGAAAAGCAAATATTTCAAATCTGTCAGAGTGTGACTGTGTGATTATAAGGCATGCATTTTTGATGTATAATTTAGTAGTGATAACTTAGCATCTCTCTAAAATAACATGAATTTTTAGTCGTGTTATTGTCCTCTAAACATTTATTAGTCCTTCATTACTATATATTATAAGATATAAATAAACTTGGCTCTCTAGTCTTTCCAGTTAGCTCTATACACAAATCTGAAACAAACAAACAAACAAACAAACAAATAAAACCATGAACCATAAAAATCAGACTGCTTCTGTTCCTTCTAGTGCCCATTCTCTAGGTGGAAGCCAGAATGATCTTTTTAAAAAACTAAGTTAGATAATGTTATTCCCTTGCTCAAAAGGCTTTATTGTCTTTCCAATGACTCTAGAAAAAGAATTCAGCTTCCTTTCTTGATAGGTCCTGTATTATCTGAGTCATGCCTCACTCTCCATCCTCATCTTCCACTGTCTCCATCTCCATCTCCATCTTGCTGTTCCTTGAAATGCACAGTTTGCGTCAACCTTAAGGATTTTACCTTTGCTGTTTCTTGTTTAGAGTGCCCTATCCCTGATTATTTGCACTGGAAGGCTTTCAGGTCTCAGTTCAAAGACCTTTTCCTTGGTGAGGCCTTCTTTGACTGTCTAAGTTAACACCCTTACCCTCCAAACATTCTCTACCCTCTTGGGTTTTCAAAAAACTGTTATTTAATACAACACTTATCACCACCCAAAATTATCTTCATGTCTTTTTTCTCATTTGCTATTTGCCTTTCCCCACAAGCACAAAGGCAGGACTTATTCGTTGGTATATTCCTAGTGCCGAATGAGTACCGGGCAGATTAGTAGGCACTTGATAAATACTTGGGTGAGTAACGTGGTGATGATTTAAAGAAGTGATTTATTTCTCTTAGGTGTCTGATAAAGTGTGCTATTACTTAGAGACAGGTTATCATCCAAGCTCTGCCTTTATTTAGCTGTGGGATCTTAGACAAAGTATCTACATTGTTGGGCTGTACTTGAGTCATCATTAAAATGAGGAAAAAGATATAGCAAGGTCTTTCAAACAAGAACTAAAAGTTTAATGATAGATACTCTCTATTTTTAATATTTCAAAAAGGCTAATAATGAAAATCTTACCTATTATCCATATTGTATTTGTAGAGAGAAATACAAAATCAATTTTTGGCTTTGTCTAGAATTCTATTAGTTCAGAATAATTAACATTTTTATGACTCTTATTTATAAAGAAGGTAAACAAGTCAAGGATAATTTAATTTTCTATTAAGAAATTCTTTCAAATGGGAAAATAAAGAATGAACTATTGAGGCTGAAAAGACATTGGAGGAAATGGGCAATTCTGTAATTCATAGGACATAATTCAGAATTCATAGTTGCAAGCAACAGAGTCCATTCTATCCAGCTGTATCATAAGAGGACTTAACAATTTTTTAAAACATATTTATGTGTTGGAATTACAGCATATTAAATTTCTCATTTACTAATTCTTAATTACTTAATGTCAGCACTAAGATTATTGAGCAGGTATTCAATTAAGTGAAATATATCAATTTAGAGCTATGAGATAATTTGACCTAAACTTTATTTCAAAGAGAAGGAAACAGATCTAGGAAACAGAAAATGACTGGGTTAAGAGTAGACTGTGAAAGAGAGGCCCAGTTAGTATTTGAATTGAGATCATGCTTGTATTAGTCAGCTTGGGCCATCATAAAAAAATACTACAAATGAAGTGGTTTAAACAACAGAAATTTATTTGTCAAGGTTCTGGAGGCTGAAGTCCATGATCAAGGTTCTGGCAAAGCCTTTCTTCCTGGCTGCAAATGTCTGCCTTCTTGCTGTGGACTTACATGGCCTTTCCTCTGCAAGCATGTGGAGAGCTCTCTCCTCCTTATGTAAGGACATCAATCTTATGGATTAGAGTTCCACCTTCATGACCTCATTTAACCTTAACTACCTCCTTAAAGGCCCTAACCTCAAATTCAGTTACACTGGAGGTTAAGGTGTCAATATATGAATTTTGAGAGGACACAGTTCCGTCTATAACAATGCTCATTGAACCAGATGAGATCCTGTGAATATAGTGAGGTCATTTCCATCACTTACAAGTTGCGACAGTAGGAAAAAGTTAGTTTTTATTTCTGTGCTTTAATTATATCTTCTATGTTTGTACTAAAGATTAAATACACACTGCATGTAAGTATATCTAAGGCTACAATAAATGTTAGTGACTAGCCATTTCCTTAAATAATTAATGAAATATTTAGGCATCTGAATGCATTTTTTATTTGTGACTTTCCTGTAAGAGCAATCTCTAAACATAGAAAAAAATTCTGCAAAAGAGACTATGCAAGAAGGATGCAATGCAAGGAGGATTATGGATACTCTGAAATTCTTCAGAAAACCTAAATGCTGACCAGTTCATAGTTGTAATGGCTACAATAGCCAATTTATCCTGATAGCCCACATTACCAAATAACTCAAAGCTAACAGACACAAAAGGTAAAGATTTAGCAGCTTGATTTTCACCTTTAAGTATTTGTCACAAAAAGCATCTTAGGGAGTTTAGTCCTAGCTTTGTCCCCTGAGATAGAAAATCATAATTCCATAGCACTGAGTAAATGTCTCCCTGCAGAAATAAATCGTAAAAATGATACTTTGGAGATTTCTGTCAGAAGGCCCTTTAATCTTACTCATCACAACACAGAAGGAAAGAGAAGATGATGAGAAGGGAACCCTGTGTAACAACAAAATTGCCACATTCCCAGAAAGCTAAAATAGGGAAACAAGTCTTGGGAATGTTCATCGTAATCAAAGAAAAAAGTAGAAAGCAGTATATTTTTGCAGAAAATTAGAGCCTCAGTCACTAGGAGACTTGTATAATTATGTTCACTGTAGCATTGTTTATAAAAAAACAAACAAAAAACACTGGGAAGTGTCTAGCTGTCCATGAATACATAAGTGATTAAGTAAGTCGTGTGCATTTGTGCTCTGGAATATGACATAACGGTAAAAACAATGATGTGGATCCCAAGGAATATATATAAAAAGAACATAGATATGCTATTAAGTTGAAAAGCTAAACTGCTATTTAGGTTAAAATAAAACAAAACTGAATATTATTTATTTATACTTTATTTATATAGAAAACAATGAAAAGCACACACACCATAATAACAGAAGATTGTCTTTTTTTTGTTTGTTTTAAAGGGAGGTAGTTCTGTGATTGGACACAGTAGACAAGAAATATTTCAGCATTATGCATTTTACATGATTTTTTTAAATTATAAAAGCTTATGTTACTAACTATGATATGATGATTTGGCTGGAATAGAATTTTAGGTGAAAACCACTTCTTTTTTGAAGTTTTTTTGAGACAGGATCTTGCTCTATTGCTCAGGATGGAATGCAGTGGTTCGATTATGGCTCACTGCAGCCTTGACCTCCTGGGCTCAGGAGATCCTCCCACCTTAGTTACCTGAGTAACTAGTACTACAGGCATGTGCAACCATGCTTGACTAATTTTTTTTTTTTTTGTAGAGATGGAGTCTCACTATGATGCCCAGGGTGATCTACAACTCCTGGGCTAAACAGTCTTGCTGCCTTAGCCTTTCAAGGTGCTAGGATGACAGGCAGGAGCCACTGCCTGTAATTATTAAAAAAATAATTTCTTAGTGATACTTTAAAAAGACTGTTCCATTGTCTTCTGTAAATTTAGGTGATTATGTTAGGTTTAAGTTAATTCTCATTTCTCATTTTCTGTATCTCTAATATTTTCTTTCAAAATTTTATTCACTTTTTGCCTTTTGGGGTAAATATTCTGGGAAATTTTCTGAATTTCACTTACCAACTATTTTTTGAACTTGATATTCCAGTAATCATATTTTTAATTTCAAAGAGATCTTTATTGATCTTGGATCATTTCTTTCTTTCTTTCTTTCTTTTTTTTTTTTTTTTTTTTTT
>NW_016107843.1:240912-243386 GCF_001604975.1 Cebus imitator | reverse complement strand
ATGGCGTTTCGCTCTTGTTGCCCAGGCTGAAGTGCAATGGTGCGGTCTCGGCTCACTACAACCTCCACCTCCTGTCTCAGCCTCCTGAGTAGCTGTGACTGCTGGCACGTGCCACTATGCCCAGCTAATTTTTTGTATTTTTAGTAGAGATGAGGCTTCACTGTGTTAGCCAGGATGGTCTCAATCTCCTGACCTTGTCATCTGCCTGCCTCAGCCTCCCAAAGTGCTGGGATTACAGGCATGAGCCACCAGATCTTGGATCAGTTCTTTACCATTGCATTCTCTTTTTGTTTTATGTATATAATACCACCATTTTATTATGTATTTTTCTATATTTATATATCACTATATATATTTAATAATATATAATATTTAATGTATAATATAACACCATTTATATATATGTATATAATATCACAAAACTCTGTGCACTGTGCTTTTCTTTTGAATTTTCATCTGCTACTAAAATTATCTCTCTCTAGAAGTTAGTTCTCTATCTTAATCTTTTTCATTCATGATTAGATTTCCTTTCAAATGTTTGAAGATTCTTGGCTTTTATTTCAACTACAAGAATTAACATTTATAGGAAGGCTGGCTACAATGTTAATTTTATGTATCAATCACCTGACTGGGTTATAAGGTGAGTGGACTTTTGGTCAAACATTCTGAGTGTGTCTGTGAGGGTGGCTGTGGATGAGATTTGCATTTGAATTGGAGTGAGTAAAACAGATTTGCCCTCCCTAATGTGTGTGGGCCCCACCTAATCAAATGAAAAGCTGAATAGAATGAAAAGGGTGGGCAAGAGAGAACACCTCCTGCTTGACTACTTGAGCTGTACATTGATTTTTTTCCAGTCTTCAGACTCGGACTGGAACATAAGCTCTTAAGCCTTGAGCCTGATGACTTTTGGACTAGAATTTACACTATTGACTCTCTTGGTTCCAACCTTCAGACTCACTGGAACTACACAATCAGCAGCTCTTCTGGGTCTCCAGCTTGCCAACTCACCCTGCAGATCTTGGGACTTGACAGCCTCCATAATACTCCATAATCAGAGCCTCACATAATCACTAGCCATCTATAATCCCTAGAACTAATTCCTTATAATAAATCTCTTTACACACACACATAGACACACACACACACAGACACATATATACACATACACACATCCTAGTCACATATATTCACATCCTATTGGTTCTGTTTCTCTGGAGAACTCTGACAAATACACTGACCAAGACTATTTTACGGGCTGAGTGTGGTGGCTCACACCTGTAATCACAGCACGTTGGGAGGCTGAGGTGGAAGGACTGCTTGAGGCCAGGAGTTTGAGACCAGCCTGGGCAACAAAGCAAGACTCCATCTCTACAAAAAATGAAAATAAAAAATTAGTTGGATTCAGAGTCATGTGCCAATAGTCTCAGCTACTCAGGAGGCTGAGGCAGGAGGCTGACTTGAGCCCAAGAGTACAAAGCTGCAGTGAGCTACTGATGGCACTACTGCACTGCAGCCTGGGCGACAGAGTGAGACCCTGTCTCTAAAAATAATAATAAAAAATAATGTTTTGCAAATGACTGAGGTTTGTTAGTCATGAACGTTACATTAAAGGGATCAGGTGGAATACAGCCAGGGATATGACTGTCATGCTGGGACTTCCAAATTTCAGAATGGGAGGCTGTTTTCTGGGGCACCCTAATCCACCATTGATGCCCTAACTTATCCCCAGTAATTTGATTTCTTTTATTTGGTTAGCCCTTCTTTTTAATATGATAAGAGACAAAAAATGTACAATATGTTGTATGCTGTTTTGCCTGCATATATTGGAGAGAGACTGTGGAAGCCAATAATTCCATGTATAGATTTCATTTTATTATCACTTCTAACTCTTGCACCTTTTATGCCTGCAAGCTCCCATGCTGAATTCTTTCCCAGGTCTCTTCCAAGTCAGTTACTTGTCTTCTCTTACCCACTGCAACCCATTCCCGTGTATGCAGTCTAGGCTTTGGTTTTCTCCTTTTTGCTTTATCTGTTGTTATTTTTCTATTCTTTTTCTGTATTCTAGAAATTGTTGAAACCCCTTATCTGATAAAAACTTGCAGTTACATTTTTTCATTCTTATGGCTTCATCCTTTTTTCAATAGTTTTGTTATTATCTTAATAAGGTTTCTCGAGGGACAAGGAAAAAACCTATATGTGGTCATTTACCATCATTAGCAAAAGGAGGGCTTTGAGAGTCCTTTGCTTGTAGAAGACAAAGGATCTTGAAAGTAGGGAGTTCTTTTGATTATTCTTATTCTGCAGTAATGATAACTTTTAGGTCAAAACTAGCATGTATTGTATATGACTCTTTAGTTCTGTAGTAGGGTAAAACTAGGCCTTTTAAGAGCATTAATGGGAGTGTGTGTGTCTGTGTGTGTGTGTCTGTCTGTCTGTCTGTGTTTACCTATGAATGTGTGATTGTTTCCTTGTGT
>NW_016107843.1:230905-240777 GCF_001604975.1 Cebus imitator | reverse complement strand
CCTCCCAGGTTCAAGCAATTCTCCTGCCTCAGCCTCCCGAGTAGCTAGGATTACATGTACCCACCAGCATGCCTGGCTAATTGTTGTATTATTTTTAGTACAGACGGGGTTTCACTATGTTGGCCAGGCTGGTCTCAAACTCCTGACCTTGTGATTCACCCACCTTGGCCTCCCAAACTGCTGGAATTACAGGTATGAGCCACCTCTACCAGCCAAGAACCAGAGCTCTTACTTGTGAAGTATTTGTTTGCAGCAAAAGCTCTAAAAATATAAATGATACAAAGACAGAGACCCAGACAGCTGGATGGATGGACGGATGGATAGATAGATAGATAATAGGTAATTCTTGAGATGAATCTAATCTTTGAGCTTGGGGAGCTTGAGGTTAGGGTGAAGGTGGAGGTTAGTTTAAAGCAGGAAACAAAATTAGTGGCCCTTCTTGTATAACAACAGCGTTATCCTAACTTTGGTTTACAGGTGTGACAAGACTACAAAGGGCCAATTACAAATGTCTATTTCATTATGTTGCTTATGAGGCATAAGGACATATGTGAGGCAACTCACAGGAAGAAAAAGAGTGTCCTTTCTGATCCTATGATTAAGTAGCTCTTCTTAGCAGATTCAGGTTTTATTAAAACACTTCTCCTCCATCTTTCCTGCTGGCCAGTAACAAACATGGTTTTCTGATCATCCTTCCCCTCTACTTGACTGTACTGGCTTCCTTGATCTCAGAATATCCCTCTGAAAATTCTCCTAATCCAGTAAAGATGTATGTAAGAATGTGATTCCTCCCTTTCTGGATAGTTATTTAATTCTAAATTTCTACCATTCCTTATTCATCATAGCCCAGGTAAAAAATGCCATTTAAAATTGAATCCACATTTCTGAACAAAACGAGGCCTGGATTTACGTATAAAACCACATTATACTTCAGCACTTCTCTGACCCATTCTGGACAAGGAGAACGAATAACTTACTCTCAGTGGTCATTGTCTGAGAGGTCATAGTTAGACTTCTCTCACACATTTCATAGATCGTTTGAATTTTAGAGCTGAATTTTTACTCATTTCACAGATAAAGAAACTGAGGCCCAGAGAGATATTAATTTGACCAAGGTCAAGTATTTAATTTGTCAAAGACTTGGTCTAGATCTTTTTTCTTCTATTATATTCAGTTCTTAATAATGAAGATAATACTAGCAGCCAAGTTTCTATAGCTACTAAGTGCCACACTTACACTTACATTTATGGTAGTTCGAGATAGTTATAAAATTCATTATCCCCATTTCTGAGATAAGAAAGATGAAGCAAAGAGAGGTTATGTAATCTGTCTTAGATCATATAGTTACTTGCAGACCCATTTGAATCTATATGTTGGCTATCTGGCTCCAGAATCTATATGTTGTGTCATGATACCTTCAGATTTTCTACATGGGAAGGCCCTCATTTCAGTGATTGTGTTTCTAAAACGAAAGTCTTGGCTGGGTGCAGTGGCTCATGCCCATAATCCCAGTACTTTGAGAGGCCAAGACAGGCAAAACACTTGAGGTCAGGAGTTTGAAACCAGCCTGGCCAACACTGTGAAATCTCGCTCTACTAAAAATACAAAAATTAGGCAGGCATGGTGGTGGGTGCATATAATCCCAGCTATTTGGGAGGCTGAGGCAGGAGAATGGCTTGAAACCAGGAATTGGATGTTGCAGTGAGCTGAGATCACGCCACTCCACTCTAGCCTGAGTGACAGAGTGAGAGCGAGATTCCGTATCCAAAAAATACAAAATAAAAAAAGTCGTATCACTGGTTTCTAGTGTGATAAATAGTATAAATAACACTGTAAGCACTGAAATACTTCACCTGAGACATTGTCAATAATGAATTGGGCAGGAAAACCAACAAACTTGGATAAGGAAATGATAGCGGAGATAAATCAGGAAGACTTCCTATTTTCGCCCAGATATAAGCTGCAAAGACACTGGCACACAGCTGGGACGTTGCCATTGGAAAATGAAATAATCAAACATGGAGTTACCTAGAGTTGCAAAGGTTTTTTGTATTCTCCTTTTCTCACTAGGCATTTTGCCAGTAGCCTTAAAAAGCAGGTCATGTCTTCTGCTGCACTTTCAGACTCTGTACGTACTAATACAAATTTGAACAAAAAAAATTCATCACTGTAAAAACTTGCCTTTCAGGCTCAGATGAAAAACTTGGCTCCAGCTCTCTTTTCAACCTTGGGCACATATAGAAACCTTGTGAACTGTGAGCCTATGCAGTTCTACCTTGTAAGGAAAGTAAGCGCCCAGAATCTGAAATCTTTATAAACAATAGCTGTATCAGTTATCTATTACTGCAGAAACAATCACCCCAGTAGTCAATGACATAAACAACAATTTATTATTTCTCATGATTCCATGGGTTGGTTGTGTGGTTTTCTGTTAATTTTGCCTGGAATCACTCATACAGTTGTATTCAACAGAAGAGGCCAGTGGAGTCTGAGTTCTGCTGGAATAGCTGAGAGGGCTGGAACTTTGCCTCCAGACAGTTTTTAATTCTAGACTTTATGCAGCATAGTTGTTTCAGGTTTCTGAGAAAGCAAGAGCAGAAGATGTAAGAGCTCGTTGGGCCTTAGTTCAGAGCTTTTACAGCATTTCTATCACATTCTATTGGACCAAGCAATTTATAAGGTCAGTTTTCATTCAGTGTTAGATGGGACTGGCCAGACGCAGTGGCTCACTCCTATAATCTCAGCACTTTGGGAGGCTGAGGTGGGTGGATCATTTGAGGTCAGGAGTTCGAGATCAGCCTGACCAACATGATGAAACCCCATCTCTACTACAAATACAAAAATTAGCAGGGCATGATGGCGCAAGTCTGTAATTCCAGCTACTAGGGAGGCTGAAGCAGGGGAATTGCTTGAACCCAGGAGGCATCACACCACTGCACTCCAGCCTGGGGCACAGAGCAAGACTCTCTCTCAAAAAGAAAAAAGTTAGATGGGACTGAATAAGTCCATGAATTCAGGGTAGTATGATTCATTGGGGTCTATTTTGTAGTAATCTATCACTCAGACCTTTTAGAGCCAGGTCAGTAGCAGCAGTTTCTCTTTCCTGCAGTAGTAGCAGCTCAAGCAACAGAAGAAATAAGAATTCATTACTGAGGTCCCCTCACAGAAAAAAAACATCATGCCAAGGGAAATATAAGAAATATAGTTATTTATTGAGTCTTTTCTTACTTTAAATGATTCTCATGGCATCTGACAGGCTCTTATATGATTTCAGCCATAAGAGGGTGGGAGCAGTATGGATTTCACCCCAGGATGCAGTGGAATATTTCTAGCTTAAAGTTGGTTAGGGCTGAAAGAGAGAGGGAAGGAAAGTTGTACAGAATGCAACATTGTCACTGGGCTGTCACACTTGAAAATCAGGATTAACAAAATAAATACTTATGTAGAGAGAGGGAGGGGATTACTGCAAGAGTATTAATTAAAGCTTTCTTTCCCTCATCAGCATGCTCAGTAGCAAAGCTGGAAAAAAGTTTCCAGTGATAGATTAGTTCTTCCCCATCCTCTTCTGGGATATGCTTGCAAAGAGACAGAATAGCAAGGAATGCACATGTATGTGTGTGTGTTGGGGGGTGCAGTGCTGAGGCACAATAGATCTTCTGAAACAGATGTTCCAAAAGGATATACCTGTTTGCATCATGTAATCTTAAACTTTTACTCTGCAAAACCTTTAATAAACTTCTTCTAATTGTGTAGAAAAAAAGCAAGAAGACAGGCATTTGGCTACTACAAATGTNAGACTTCTTTCATTGATCTAGACAAATCCTGATTATCCACAAAGCAAGTGAGGTAGGTTTGATCAAAGACTGGTCACAAAGCCATTATTTCTTGTGGGTATCTACATCTGAGACAAGTGCCAAAGATCAGGGTCTCCCATAGGTCCCTGGAAAAATGCCTGGAAACCACTTGGAGTACTTCTATAATTGATCTCTGAATGGAAGTTTCACGAATGTTGGGGGGTGGGGAAAATCCTTTTTGGAAAGTATCAGCTATGTATTTCATATCATTTGTATTGCCTATCAATCCACCTGAGATTAGTCCCTAGACACAGAGGTGGCTGAGACCTGTCAAAGAGCTCTTTAGGCCCATTGTTCATGACTTATAGCTTGAAGGAAGATATATCAGCAATCCAGCTAATACAGTTTATGTACGCTGGTGTCCGCTCAGGTAAGAGGCCCTCAAAATTCATTGATGGAAAGAGAATCACACATGTTCTGTACTCGTTCAATAATGCTTGGCAGAATGGTAATGGCTGTTATTAAATGCTATATAGCCAAGGGTAAAGAGAAAGGGGAAAAGAAGACACCTTAGAAGAAGTAGATTAAAATGTATCTTTTTAACCACTTAGATCCTACATGATTAAAATAATGTTTTCATTTTTTTGATAAAATTTTGGCAATTTACTAGAGGGCTCTAGTGATGAATTATGAACCTCCTCATGAAGATATCCTGTCTACTCTTGACACAATTTCCTTCATGCTTCTCTGCTACTTTGTTTTGTTGCTGCTGCAGGACTCACTGTACTATTTCACAAAGACTGTGAGCTAGTGGAGTTTAGGAAACATGTTTTATTGTTTGTACTTGGTCTATTGCTTAGCTTGGTGATTGGCGCTTTTGTTTAAAATATATATATTTGAATAGCTTAGGTAATTATAGTTCAATTTGTGAAACTCCCATGTTATTATCTGAGATTCTTTAGTACATGACATTGAATAAAAAGCAGAAGATACTGTATTATTTTAGAGCAATAAAAAATAATAATAATTTGGTCAGCTATAACTCATTAAGATTATAAAATCACAGTTTTTCTTTAATGAAAGGTTTTGTAAAAAGCAAAAGACAATAGTGTGAGGATAAATGGGAATATTGTTCAGGTCAATGCTAACCTACCTACCTAAAAAATATGAGGGGGCCGGGTCCAGTGGCTCACGCCTGTAGGCCCAGCACTTTGGGAGGCCGAGGTGAGTGGATCACCTGAGGTCAGGAGTTTGTGACCAACCTGACCGACATGGTGAAACGTTGTCTCTACTAAAAATACAAAAATTAGCCAGGCATGGTGGCACAAGCCTGTAATCCCAGCTACTGGGGAGGCTGAGGCAGGAGCATCTCTTGAACCCAGGAGGCGAAGGTTGCAGTTAGTCGAGATCATGCCACTGCATTTCAGCCTGGGCAACAAGAGTGAAACTCCATCTCAAAAAAAGAAAAATATAAGAAGGGAACTTCAATACTTGACTTAGAGAAATATGACAAAGACCCAATTATGTATACATTCTTACAATCAAAAGATAAGATAAACCAGAACATGGTGGGAGCCCAGTCAAGTAGCAGAAAAGTTTCTGTAAAGGCTAGGGTGTTCAAAACCCATGCTTCATTGTTCTGCTTATGATTCTCTCCCCCATGTTAGTGATGCTATAATAAAAATAGCCGCATGCGAATGAGCTGTAAAGTAACCAGGGACAGTGAAATCAGGGTCGAGCTTACTTCAATTTAGGGAAAGACTGAGGAAAAAGTTAAGAGATTTCTGGGTTTTATACAAAGTGTTCAATCACTAGAAGAATTGGGTTATAATGAAAGAGATTTTTCAAGTCTGTATTGGTGCCAACTTGGAGTAGGGTTGGGACTGTGTGGTGCTAATAGATGAATAAGAAAGCAAAACCATTCAATTCTGATTGTGTTGCCAACACATCTCAAGGAGATTCCTCTTGAAGCAGACAAAAATTGTAGCGAATGTATCATTTAGAGGAAAACTACACGTAATATGATGAGACAGTAAACATTTAGCTACTTTAATTAGCTGGATACTCCAGATTACAGATAATTTGCCATGATAAAATCAGAACTAAACAACTGTTTTTACTCAATAGAAGCAAATAGATAAAAGAATGAATAAAAAATAAATGTACAAATACATTTCATCTAGGAGTATTAAAAGAAATTGTACGTAAGACTGCAGAAACTGCTAGTGCCTGAGTCTTAAGTACCTTCAAAGGATTCAGTGGTTTGATTTAAGACACCACATGCTCTGTCATTATGGTAAATTAAAGGGTCTTTACAACTGAGTTGAGAAGAATGTAGAGAAAGGTGTCAAGATCCTCACCTCTCCTTGACTCATAGCAATGATAAAATTTGCCACTACATTAGAGAATCCAATACTTAAGGAAACAGAAGATACCACAATCTTGCTATTGAAGTATGCTCTTTACTTTGAAACAAACGTTACTTTGTTTCTACCCT
Organism: Cebus imitator; assembly: GCF_001604975.1. Classification (NCBI taxonomy): domain Eukaryota; kingdom Metazoa; phylum Chordata; class Mammalia; order Primates; family Cebidae; genus Cebus; species Cebus imitator. Next base: position 234,486 of record NW_016107843.1, on the reverse strand, counting down.
TTCTCTGTAATTCCTAAATCTTGTGCTTTCATTTCCCCTTAAAAATATTTCCATAAGTCATTTTATTCATAGGTTTTATATTTCATTTAAAATTTTTAGGTTTCCAGTTCTTCATTTTAATCCTTAATCACTGTCTATTTTTTAGTAGCATTTTGGAGATGTAATTCACATACGATAGAATTCACTCATTTATAGCATACAATTCAGTGTTTTTAGAATATTCATAGAGTTGTGAAACCATCAAAACTAATCAAATTTTAGAACATTTTAATTACCCCCAAAATAAACTTCCTACTAATTAGCAGTCATTTCCAATCTCTGCCTCCCCCTACCCCTAACAAACACACCACATAAATATTAGGTGACCACTAATCCCTTTATGGATTTGTCTATTCTGGACATTTTATATAAATACAATAAATAGAATTACACAATTTAAAGTATTTTGTGACTAGCTATTTCATTGCATATAATGTTTTCAAGATTTGTTCATGGTGCAGCATGTATCAGTACTTTATTCCTTTTCATTGCCAAATAATCTGTTTTATGGATGTATCATATTTGTTTATGCATTCATCAGTTGATGTACATTTGCTTCCAATTTTTGGCTATTTTGAACAATGCTGCTATGCACATTTGTGACCAGTTTCTTATGGATATGTTTTTGCTTCCCTTGGGTGAATACCTAGCAGTGGAATTGCTAGATCATAAGGCTACTCTGTGTTTAACATTTTAAAGAATGTTAAACTTTTTCAAAACATCTATACCAGTTTACATTCCCACCAAAAATGTATGATGGTTCCAATTTATCTATATCATTACCAATACATTGTATAAATTGTGCTTTTTATTTTAATCCTATTAATGCATCAAATTGTATTTTATTGTAGTTTTGATTTGTATTTCCCTAATGACTACTGATAATTGAGTATCTTTTCATGTGCTTATAGTCCATTTGTATATATTATTTGGAGAAATGTTTATTTAAGTCCTTGGATCATTTTTAGGTGGGTTATTTACTTTTTATTATAAAGATTGTAGGGCTTCTTTATATATATTCTGAGTATGAGTCTTTTATGAGATTAGCAAATACAGTCATGAGCTACATAACAATGTTTCAGTCAATGACAGATTGCATATATGACAATGGTCCCATAAGATTGTAAAAGAGCTTAAAAAGTCCTATTGCTTAGTGATGTCACAGCCATCATAAAATTATAACCATCATAATATCTTAGTGCAATGCATTACTTCACATATTTGTGATGATGCTGGTATAAACAAACCTACTTCACTGCCAGTCATGTAAAAGTCTAGCCTGTGTATTACAGTCTTTCCCAGAATTTTCTCACAAGATTAAGCTTCAGTCACTCACAGAGATAGCTGATTTAATATTTCTTTTAGTGATTACTTTGTCTTTTTTTTCTGTGTATTTCTTTACTTTCCTACTGGTGTTTTTGCACCTTCACAAAAAAATTAAGCAATTACACTTGAATTATTGTCTCATGGTCTGCCTCTGAGGAAGCCCAAATTAAAATAACTACCAAAAATTGATTGAGAGAGGGAGAAAAAAAGTAGAAAGTATTGTATATATCTAATTGCTTTGTCTGTAATTGATGAGATCCAAGGAGATAAAGTTGCAAATGAAGTTATAAAAGCATAAGCATAATTAACTATAAATGACAAACCAAAGTGTAATATAATTAACTAAAATTTGGTAGTAGAGGTAAATCAAGAAAAAGAGGATGAAGAATAAATAACTTTATTATTGCTCAGGTTCAACAAATAATATATACTTTTGAAGAAGTAGAAGATTAAGAATATTATATAAATTTACAGTTATAGAGCTAAAATGGCAAGTAGGGCCTCCAAAAACTCTCTTCTCCATAAAAAAAAGAGAAAACTGGTAAAAATGAACATAATCTGCTTTTTCAGGACTCTAGAAATTAACCAAAAGCTTTCAGCAACCTGGGGAATGTTTATTCCAGAAAAATAGCTTGGTCTTGGTAAAAAATAGTGAGCTTTATGGAATTTAAACTTGTTCTGCTTTCATTCTTTGCTTTCAAGATTTGCAGTATGGAAAAATAACATTCTCCATTGATGGGGAAAAATGGCAGCTACTGAAGAGAGGAGAACAGGGATAAAGCTCATTCAAAGCCTCAGCCAATAGTTGTCCATTTGTGGGCTGCCTTTTGGATTCCTGGAAGACCATACCTGCAAGCTGTGGGTATCTTACCTGACTTACAGATTCCTCAGAGTACATAGCCTTATACTTGGGGATATTTATCAAAAAGAAATTATAGGTAATTACTTAACTTCTTAGCTACTTGAGGCAGTAGATAACAGTGGAAGCAATAATAGACTAATAAGAAATCTGGAAAGAAGCAGCTGATGAGTGTGATTTCATAGGAGCTTTCAAAAAGTTGATATATTTTTGAACATCTTGAAGGCCAGGCATACACCTAAGGTTGTTTGCATGCCCAGGGTATATCCTCAAGAAAGACCCGATAAAGCCCTATGCTTTCACCTCTGGCTGACCTTGAGGATCTGTACAAGCCAAAAGTAATGGCTAATGCAGAACTGTAAACTGCGTAGCTGAGTGTTGAAGGTATGTCCAAACACATAAGCAGAGCTTCTCAGTAAAGACTAGAAGAGATTTATTGGTCCCAAACTTTTAAGAAATTTTTTGTCCATTCATTAGTTGACTACCAAATTAACCAAGTAGTGACTCCAGGGGCCACACATGACAGAGATACAGACTTTACAGAAGAGTTCAGAAAAGTCACTAACAAACAATAAAAACTATAAGTAGAAACAACACCAAACCCTAGGGAGGAAAAAGAATCTGATTTTTAGAGTTACCACCTTATGTTCCTTCAAAGTCCAGATTTCAACCAAAAGCAATAGGAAACATGCAGGGAAGCAAGAAAATATGACACATATACAGGAAAAAAGCAATCAATAGAAGTCATCCCTTTGGAAGCCCAAATATTTCACTTACCAGACAAAGATTCTACATCAGCTATTCTAATATGTTCAAAGAACTAAAGGAAGTCGTGTATAAAGAACTAAAGTACAAAAATGATATCACACCAAAGTAGGGTATATTAATAAAGAGACAGAAATTATAAAAGGAAACCAAATAGAAATTCTAGAGTTGAAAAGTACAATAACTGAAATGAAAAATTCATTAGAAGGGATAAATAGTAGATTTGAGAAGACAAAATGAATAATCAGCAAATTTGAAGACAGATCAATTGAAATTTACAGTCTGAGAAACAGAAAGAAGAAGGAATAACCAAAATGGGCCTGACACAGTGGTTCATTCCTGTAATCCCAGCACTTTGGGAGGCCAAGGCAGGCAGCTTGCTTGAGCCCAGGAGTTTGATACTAGACTGGACAACGTGGCAAAACCCCATCTCTACAAAAAAATGGGAATATTAGCTGGGTGTGGTGGCATATGCCTATAGTCCCAGCTACTCAGAAGGCTGAGGTGGCATGATTGCTTAAGCCTGGGAGGTTGAGGCTGCAGTAAGCTGAGATTGTACTACTGCACTCTGGCCTGGGTGATGAAGTGAAAC
>NW_016107843.1:186507-230775 GCF_001604975.1 Cebus imitator | reverse complement strand
AAAAAAAAAAAAAATTCCCAAACTTGATGAAAAACAATAGTTGGCATATCTAATACTCTTAACAAATTTCAAATAGGATAAAGTCAAAGACATTCACACAAAAGAACATAATAATTAAACTGTTGGAAGACAAAGAGAGAATCTAGAAAGCAGCAAAAGAAAAATGACTATCACATACAAAAGGTCCTCAATAAGATTTCTTATCAGAAACCTCAGAGGCCAGAAGGCAATAGGATGACATATTCAAAGTACAGAAAGTAAAAGTCTGTTAACTAAGCATTGTATGTCTGACAAAACTACCCTTCAAAATTTAAGAAAAAAATGACATTCCCAGGGAAATAAAAACAGTGAATTTATTTCTAGCAGACCTGTCTTACAAGAAATACCAAAGAGTCCAATAATTATATACAAATGGCCAATAAGCCTGTGAAAAGATGCTTAACAGGTTGATTATTTAATATGCAGGCATTTTAATACAATTATTACGACTATGTAGAAACACGACATAGAGTCCTTAACTGGTATTCTGATACGTTAAATGAAAGAAGCGCAATATAAAGTTTTATTTGTGTGATGTTTATAATTCTATAATATATGTAAAATTATGTAAAAATGAAACATATTGCAGTTATAGATATCAATTGTATAAGAATATAGATCCCCCTAAAAATATGAAGACTATACAGAGTGAAAGACTATGAAAATTATAAATACAGAAAGATTAAGCATTGCAACCAAAATAGAACGTATTTTTCATATCAATAAATCTAAATGGACTAAATTCATATGTTAAAAGACTTCTAGGCTGGTTCATAAAGTAAATTTAGACACATAAAAATAAGTGATTCAGAAAAGTTAAAATAAAATAATTGTTAAATGTACACTAGGCAAATACAAACCAAAAGAAAGAGGATTTGTGATCTTAATATCAAATACAATTTAGGGACAAAATCACTTTGTAAAGCTAGGGATATAAATCACAATGAGAATATACACGGATTACATTGCAGAAGCTAATTTTAACCAAAAACTACAGGAGAAAACAATAAGTAGGAGCTCACTATTAGTGTGAAGTGTGAAATATGCTCATTGTCCAAGGTAAATTAAGTTGTTAAAAAATCAGGGAGGCTAAAAAAAGACCTGTGCTTGGTTCTTCAATTTGCCTCTCCCGATCTTTATTCCACCCTCTTCTACCTAGCTTTGGTGCCACGGGAAGCTGAACTCTATTCACATTACCATGTTCCCTTGCCCCTGGCTTCTGGTTAGGTTCAGTCAATGGGAAGCACTAGTAATAGAAGAGAGGATGAAAGAAGAATAAGATCAAGATATTTATTTCCATGTGCCCCTCTCTCTTTAGTTGCTACAGGTTGGCTGCAACCTTCTGCTGAAGCCAGAGCTCCTGTCAGGAGACCCTCTCCATCTCATGGTCTGTAACCACTCCTTCTCATTCACCTTCATGCTTAGGTGTAATAAATACTCTCCCACTCCCAAATATTTCAGTTACTGCTTTTGTGCAGTTACCCTTGTGCTTTCCTTCTACTCTGCCAATAATTTTGTGAATTATCCTTGTATTAAATTCTCTTCAAGTTACCCAATTTCAGTATGGCCCACCTGTTTTTTGATGATACAAAAGCCAAACATAATTAATCAGATATATCTAACTCATACATATCAAACTCTATTTTGAAAGTAGAGAATATACCTGCTTTTCGAGTACTCATTAAACAGTCCTGAAAAAAATGACAATGTGTTGGTTTATGAAGAAAACACATACACAAAGACCTCAGTAAATTAAAAAAATGCTTTTGTTCCAGTGCAATAAAACTAGATATTAAAATATCAGAAAAAAACCTGTATCCTGAAAATTAAAGAAAAAAAACTCTTATCATTTGAGTCAAGGAGAAAATACAAACTAAAATTGCATGCTGAGTCTCAGGCAGAATTAATGAAAAACAAATCAATACCTAGATACCTTGTAATACATGTACAGAACAACAAAGGCAAAGAAAAAAAAATTAAAGCAGTCAAGGAGAAAAGAGTGCTCACCTAGAAAGAAAGATAAGAAGCTTTTGGCAAGTTATCCCAGAAGAATAGTATTTCCAAATTATCGAGGGAAAATATTTGTTACACTAGAATTCTATGTCAAATAAAGGCATTAGAGTTATATGATAATAAGGAGAGTTTACTATTCACAGAAACTTGAAGAAAGAATGAAAGGATGTGCTTTACCAATAATCCAGAAGGAACAAGTAGGATACCAAAAGCAATGATGAGTGAAGAAATAAGTCAGCATGATGGTATTTTTAAATAATTGTAGAATGTTAATAGAGAGGAAGAAAAAATGACTAGCTCTAGTGTATTTAAAACAAGAGGGAGCTAAAATCCAAAAACATGAAAATGAGAGAGCAGAGTAAATGTTTACAATTTTCTGAGCTTGTTTTATTCTCTGGTTAGAGATGAGGATGACTTATTTTATTTTATTTTGTATGTATGTTAAAATCTGATTGCAAAGACACAAATGCTAATTTACTTAGCATTCAACTGACATCCACAATTGTATTACAGTCAGATATTAGTAGATACCTAACAATTAAAGGAAAAATGGAGGCCAGCCCACCTTCTGAGCTCTACTTCATAGAATAGAAGGAAACACTACCAAGTGTTATTGGTACCCAGGACATTCATTTTTGGCTCCTGTGGAAGAATGATTTTATATACCATATTCTACTGACTTGCTTCCTTGGTGACTTACTGGGTGTGAAGTTCAGTGGCCTGTATATCATTGGCACATTCTCATTCTAAGCATCTGTTCTTGGAATGAAATGAGCATAAAAAAATAAGCAACCTTGTTGAAAAGGTTCAGTCACAAAACAAGTATTTGGAGCCTTGAGACATAATAGGCTGCTTTCTAGTTTAGTGTTGTTAGATGGTAGCTTTCCTTATGGTGGACTTTATTGCCATGTTATCTCCCACTGATTTCTCTTATGGCTTAGATGGCCTGCTGAGCTAACCTGTCTAGTTCCAGAGACCAAAACATGATGAGTATTGTGTGTAGTAGCACAGCATTTTTTAGCCCTGGGGTAGAAAGGCTGTAAGCTGTATCACATGTAGCTTCCTTCTGTTGCGAATGAGTATTTAACTATCCAAATACCCTGAGTTTCAAAGGCCATGAAAGGCTGAAGTTGCTGAGAATTTTATTTGATGAACAGTTCTGATTGTTCTATAATGAGATTAATTACCTTGCCTCCAGGTATAGTTGTTACATTTTATCTCCAGAGCCCGAGAAAACATTCCTCTCTTTTTTTTTTTTATTGTACTTTAGGTCTGGGGTACATGTGCAGATCATGCAGGATTGTTGCATAGGTACATACATGGCAATGTGGTTTGCTGCCTCCATCCCCTGGTCACCTATATCTGGCATTTCTCCCCATGTTATCCCTCCCCAACCTCCCCACCCCTTGCTGGCCCTCATCTGGCACCCCTCAACAGACCCCAGTGTGTGATGGTCCCCTCCTTGTGTCCATGAGTTCTCATCGTTGAACACCCACCTATGAGTTAGAACATGTGGTGTTTGATTTTCTGTTCTTGTGTCAGTTTGCTGACAATGATGGTTTCCAGATTCATCCATGTCCCTACAAAGGACACTAACTCATTGTTTTTTTATGGCTGCATAGTATTCCATGGTGTATATGTGCCACATTTTCCTTGTCCAGTCTATCATCGATGGGCATTTGGGTTGGTTCCAGGTCTTTGCTATTGTAAACAGTGCCACAATGAACATTCGTGTGCATGTGTCTTTATAATAGAAAGATTTATAATCCTTTGGATATATACCCAGTAATGAGATTGCTTGGTCAAATGGAATTTCTATTTCTAGGTCCTTGAGGAATTGCTACACTGTATTCCATAATGGTTGAACTAATTTACACTCGCACCAACAGTGTAAAAGTGTTCCTATTTTTCCACACCCTCTCCAGCACCTGTTGTCTCCAGACTTTTTAATGATCGCCATTCTAACTGGCATGAGATAATATCTCAATGTGGTTTTGATTTGCATTTCTCTGATGACCAGTGATGATGAGCATTTTTTCATATGTTTGTTGGCCTCATATATGTCTTCTTTTGAAAAGTGTCTGTTCATATCCTTCACCCACTTTTGAATGGGTTTGATTTGTTTTTTTCTTGTATATCTGTTTTAGTTCTTTGTAGATTCTGGATATTAGCCCTTTGTCAGATGAGTATATTGCAAAATTTTCCCATTCTGTTGGTGAGGGGTTCACTCTAATGATTGTCTCTTTTGCTGTACAGAAGCTCTGGAGTTTAATTAGATCCCATTTGTCTTTTTGTTGCTGTTGCTTTTTGTGTTTTAGTCATGAAGTCCTTGCCTATGTCTATGCCCTGAATGGTTTTTCCTAGGTTTTCAACTAGGGTTTTTATGGTGTTAGGTCTTATGTTTAAGGCTTTAAGCCATCTGGAGTTAATTTTAGTGTAAGGTGTCAGGAAGGGGTCCAGTTTCTGCCTTCTGCACATGGCTAGCCAGTTTTCCCAACACCATTTGTTAAACAGGGAATCCTTTCTTGTTTTTGTCAGGTTTGTCAAAGATCAGATGGTTGTAAATGTGCAGTAGTGCTGCCTCTAAGGCCTCTGCTCTGTTCCATTAGTCTATATCTCTGTTTTGGTACCAGTACCATGCTGTTTTGATTACTGCAGGCTTGTAGTATAGTTTGAAGTCAAGTAGCATGATGCCTCCAGCATTGTTCTTTTTGCTTAGGATTGTCTTGGCTATGCAGGCTCTCTTTTGGTTCCATATGAAGTTTAAGGTGGTTTTTTCCAGTTCTGTGAAGAACATCTTTGGTGGCTTGATGGGGATAGCATCGAATCTATAAATTACTTTGGGCAGTATGGCCATTTTGAAAATATTGATTTTTCCTAACCATGAGCATGGAATGTTTTTCCATCTGTTTGTGTCCTATCTTATTTCCTTGAGCAGTGGTTTGTAGTTCTCCTTGAAGAGGTCCTTTATATCCTTTGTCAGTTGTATTCCTAGGATTTTATTCTCTTTGTAGCAATTGTGAATGGCAGTTTGTTCTTGATTTGGCTCTAAGTCTGTTATTGGTGTATAAGAATGATTGTGATTTCTGCACATTGATTTTGTATTCTAAGACTTTGCTGAACTTGCTTATCAGTTTCAGGAGATTTTGGCCTGAGACAATGGGGTCTTCTAAATATACGATCATGTCATCTGCAAATAGAGACAATTTGACTTCCTCCTTTCCTAATTGAATACACTTTATTTCTTTTTCTTGCCTGATTACTCTGGCTCGAACTTCCAATACTGTATTGAATTGGAGTGGTGAGAGAGGGCATCCTTGTCTAGTGCCAGATTTCAAAGGGAATGCTTCCAGCTTTTGCCCATTCAGTATGATATTGGCTGTGGATTTGTCATAAATTGCTTTTATTGTTTTGAGATACATTCCATCAATGCCTAGTTTATTGAGAGTTTTTAGCATAAAGGACTGTTGGATTTTGTCGAAGGCCTTCTCTGTATCTGTTGAGATAATCATGTGGTTTTTGTCTTTGGTTCTGTTTATGTGGTGGATTACGTTTATAGACTTGTGTATGTTGAACCAGACTTGCATCCCTGGGATGAAGCCTACTTGATTGTGATGGATAAGCTTTTTGATGTGCTGTTGCCGTCAGTCTAAAATCGACACCCTATCATCAAAATTGAAAGAGCTAGTGGAACAAGATAAAAAAAAAAAACTGAAATGCTAGTAGAAGACAAGAAATTACTAAGATCAGAGAAGAACTAAAGGAGCTAGAGATACACAAAAAAAACCTCTTTAAAAATCAGTAAATCCAGGAGCTGGTTTTTCGAAAAGATCAACAAAGTAGGCCGCTAGCCAGATTAATAAAAAAGAAAAGAGAAGAATCAAATAGATGCAATAAAAAACGATAAAGGCAATATCACTACTGATTCCACAGAAATACAAACTACCATCAGAGATTACTATAAACACCTCTATGCACATAAACCAGTAAACCTGGAAGAAATGGATAAATTCCTGGACACCTGCACCTTCCCAAGCCTAAACCAGGAAGAAGTTGAAACCCTGAATAGACCAATAACAAGGGCTGAAGTTGAGGCAGCAGTTAATAGCCTACCAACCAAAAAAAGTCCAGGTCCAGTTGGGTTCACGGCCGACTTCTACCAGATGTACAAAGAGGAGCTAGTACCACTCCTTCTGAAAATATTCCAAATAATCCAAAAAGAGGGAATCCTTCCCAAATCATTTTATGAGACCAACATCATCCTGATACCAAAACCTGGCAGAGACTCAACAAAAAAACAAAACTTCAGGCCAATACCCCTCTTGTTTTCAAAGATGGCCCAAAGCCCCAGGAGTTCAATGCTCAGGCTTGCACAAATTGGAAGGAAAATTGGGGAAACTCCTGTCCACATTTCGTTGCATTCTTTCAGATTCTTGGGATTTTGCTAAGTCTGCTGGTGAGATAGCTTGCTCATCTCCTACACCCTTATGTAATTAATCTGAAATTAACCTTCTCATTAACCCACACATGGGGAAGGGCAGCACACAAATTTTAAGATATGTAGGCCAACATAGGCTTTTATTGGCTGTGGTTAAGAACTAACTTCTAGTTGATACATGCAGTAGTTAGAAGATGTTTGAAGTGGAATTTTCATACAAAAATTTGTTGCCAATGCATGTAGTTTTATGTCAGCTAAGAGCTCACACTTGTAATATAATTGTTAATTGAGGATAATATTGAATCACCTCAAAAACCTGATCCATGTTTCTTTTGATTTTTTTCCTATCTTATGTGTCTAATATACTAAGGAATACATACCCAACCTGTTACATGTAAGTTGATTTACTAACTGCCTAGGAAACGTGGGTCTCTTATAAACCCATGTTTATACTGATGTCCTTACCTCTGTTAATTCTTCCCGTGTTCAAAGCTCAATATACCCTTCATCAAACCTTACTTAACACAGCAGTCCTAATATTGACTGCCCAGGATTGTGAGCACTAATTCTAAAGCATCTCTGTCTTTTGATGAGTCCCAGGGAAATTTTCTCCTAATTAGCACCTGTGTCTCAATTCTCTCTTCCTTTACCTAGTCTTTTGGAGTCTTACTGTCAAAATCCAAGTATAAAAGGCAAAAATAGCAGACAATGGATTTCCAGCTTTATGCCTGTCTTAGCAATTCTGTGAGAGATGTTTTGAAGCTACTGTTGAAAAATCTGTGCCAAAGACCTAGTAATTGTTTTTTATGGCTTTCCAATGAAGTGTGAAGTTTTTCTAATAGCTGTCAATAGCTTTCTCTACTTTGTAGCTGTGAACACTAAGAAAGAGGCCTTTAACAACCTTTTTTTTCTCTCTCTCTTCTACCATCACTGCTTTGGTCCCATGTCAGGCTAGAGACTAGACAGTTGGCATTATAACCTGAATAGCCTAAGAAGTTAAGGGTAGGTAAAATCAATCATATTGAATCCCTCCCTACTTTCAAAGTAATAATAATTTTAAAATCACAGGAAACACATATCTAGTAGTTCAATTTAAAAATCATTTATTTTACTCTGTTCCAGGCACATTGCTAATAGCTGAGATCTGTAGATAAAAAAAGGAAGTCCACATTCTCAAGTAACTCACAGCCTAGTAGTGTAGAGAAATATGTAAATGAGAACACTATAAGATCATATGTTCAGAAGGTACGGATAACCAGAGGAGGCTAACCCTGAGGGATTGTGAACAGAGGTATACCTTTACTCACTATGTTTCTAGTACTTAACACAGGCCCAACCTTTATTTAATAGATATGCAATAAATATGTATTGAATTAAATTCTATCACGCTACTCTTGTTAAAACATTCATAAGGTCAGCGAAATAATCTTCAACACGTTATTGTACTATTGTGAAGTTTATGAAAAGAAAAAGTAGGGCATCTACTTAAGTGTTCCTAGATCTCTTTTCAAAGAGATGAGTCAGCAAAATTATTCCTTAAAAAGCCCTTTAATTTTTTAAGAAGGCATATAAAATTATTGTTACATAAATGTTTAGTTGCTGTTTTTTATACTTAGCATAACAGGTTAGGTAAATTTATGATTCATGAGAGTTGTATTTTTATGCGTTGGAATTTTATGGTACATTGGAGTCCCTTTTGGGTAATCAACGTGCACACTGTATTTACGTCCATTATATAGGACTTGGCACATAATTTTAAATTGTTATAGAGATTTGTAGTTGTTGGATCTTTGCTTCTATAATGTCCTGTTGTTCATATTTATAGTTTGTTTTATATCATATTCTTGATTAGAAATGCAATCCAAATGATTACATTGTTCTTTAGGGGGAAAAGATGACTTGTTTTAGAATGACATGCTCTGTTCCCAAAACTGCAAAAATGCATTATGGTAGAAATTGGTAATTACCTGTGCAGTCACATACCACTTATTATTTTTTCATCAATGTTGAATTTCTTTCCTCAATTTGAATGAAAACCATTTCTGGGAATCATTACTTGCTTCATGATTCTTCTCTTATGATTTTTCCTTCTCCTGCCCAACTTCCTATAATCATTGACAGGTTTTCCTTCTAGGCAAAGGTTGGTGTCAGGCAATGAGCTGATCCTGGACACCATAATACCTGAAGTTCCAGCTCAAACAACAGAAGGAACTTAGAATTAAGTTTTATTGCTCTACACTCAGGAGTAGATATGCTAGGGTTGTGTGTTCTCCCCTAATCCCCACACAACAGACTAGCCAAATTCCCCCAAAAGTCTCCCCCTGAATCCACCCATCACTTAACTGGGCACTTAAAATTCTGTTAAATTCATGTCAATCTCTTTTCTGGAGTTACTGGACTTCACATCATGTATCCTCCACCACTACCTGAGATCTACCTTTGAATGGACATTGTTCAGACATGTGATGTAATTCAGCTTTCATCCAACTCACCCCTACTACCTGACTTTTCAACTGGAGTTTCCCAAAGGCCTACCAACTTTAAGACTGGGCCTCCCAGGTTAGAATACCTGGACTTTTCCAGAACATTCCACGCCCTTAGGAAAATAGTTTTCTCTCTGCCTAGCCATGCTTGCAAGGGCTTCCACAGATTCACCAGTCCTGGTTTTGTTTCCTTTTTCACTAGCGTATGCTTCTGAGGTACCAAGATGTCTCACAGTAGCACTGGCTGGGACCCTGGTTCCACAGACATCAACATTCCATTAATCCTGCAACCTGCACAATATCCAGTAGAGTAATAAGCACATAGAACTTCCTGCTGTGCAAATGCCTGTTCTGAAAAAGAGGAGCTTATATGGAGATCATGGCCCAGGGATCTGGGGCGAACAATGGTGAAGCCAATAAACTAAATGTCTCTGCCTTCAAGACTTTATAACCTGTTGGGGAAAAGAAGATGAATACACAAAATGCAAGAATAATGGAGATTGCCTGGTTCCGTGCTTTCTATGGAGATTAATGTTACTTCTACCTACCTAGGCACTCAAACAAGAAAATACCCATTCTTCATTTGGCTATTTCAATGATATGTATAGTTTTATTTATACCATTTAAAACTGAATCTTTTTCTGTATTTTTTTTTTTAGCTGAGGACATGTGTTAGTCTTTCCAACAGTGTAGAATGACAGAAAATGGAGAATAACATCCCTGCCACCTCAGATGCTCATTTCTTTCCAGTGGAGATTCCAGAATATAAGAGGGCTTTCCTCACCTCCCACTCTTTTCTCCACTCACTCCCATCTGGCTTCTGCTCCCCTCATCCAACTAAAACAGCTCTCACTGAGGACAGCAATAATACCCACGTTTCTAAATGCAACAGACTTCAAACTTGCCATCTCACTAACATGTGACACTATTGACTACATGCTCCGTTAAGAAACTCTCTTCACTGGGCACAGTGTCTCACACCTGTAATCCCAGCACTTTGGAAGGCCAAGGCAGGTGGATCACCTGATGTCAGGAGTTTGAGACCAGCCTGGCCAACATGGTGAAATGCCCTCTATACTAAAAATACAAAAATTAGCTGGGTGTAGTGGCAGGCACCTGTAATCCCAGATACTCAGGAGGCTGAAGCAGGAGAATCTCTTGAACCCAGGAGGCGGAGGTTGCAGTGAGCCTATTGAACCATTGCACTCCAGCCTGGGCTGGATTCCATCTCAAAAAGAAAAAAAAAAAAAAAAAGCGAGAAGAGAGCGAGAAGAAACTCTCTTCCTGGATTCTGTGTTAGTTTTCTATTGTTGCTGTAACCAAATGACCACCAACTTGGTGGCTTAAAACAATACACATCTATTCTTGCATGATTCTGGCAATCAGTTCAAAATCAGTATTACTGCGCTGAAATCAAGATGTCGGCAGGGCTATACTCTCTCTGAAAGCTCTCGGACAGAATCCATTTCCTTGCCTTTTCTGGCTTCTGAAGGCTGCCTGCATCTTTTGGCTCATGACCCCTTTTTCTGTCATCAAAGCCAACCATGCAGCATGCGCTTTGCTTCAATTGTCACATTGCCTTCTTGTTTTGAAGTCAAATTTTTTCCGGCATCACTCTCATAGAAACACTTGTGCTTATATTTAGCACCCAAGCAGATAATTTAGGTTAATCTCCTCATCTCAAGGTCTTTAACTTAATCACACCTGCAAAGTCCCTTACCTCATGTAAGATTGTATTCACAGGTTCCAGTGATTAGGACATGGATATTTTGAAGGGACATTATCCCGTCTACCATGGGCTCCGTAACATAACACTCTCAGTTTCCTTCCTCACACTTCCTTAGGCACTTGTTCTCTGTCTCCTTTGCAGACTTGTCTTGTTCCACACAAAAATTAAACATTGGATTTTATGAAGGTTTAATTCTAGATTTTCTGTTTTTCATATGCAATGTTCTATTTACTTACTATTTATGAGCTTTAATTTTTTTTGTAAAAGTGTGTATTTAAATAGATAAATTTAGTTCAAATTTGGTAAGTTTAAATTAAATTGAATAAGTGTATTATTTAGACAAATAAATTTTTAAATTGTGAAACATAACACATATATATGGTAAAAACCATAAATATCTAACAATAAATTATTATAAAGTCTTTACACATAAAGACATGTGTAACCACCACTCAGGTTGAGAAATAGAACATTGCTAGCAACCTAGATGCCCTCTGTGGGCCCCTTCCTAATTACATCCCAATCCTTGGTAAATTTATTTTCAAGCATTTTAATTTGTATAATGCTATTGTATGTAGGATATTTTATTCCTTTTGAGAAAGAGAAAAGCAGCCTCAATATCTGGGAGCTGGTCTAGCTTTTTCTTGTTGAACATGAACAAAAACAATTTCACATGGAAGGTAGCAGAATATGCGACCCCAAAACATGCCACTTTAAAATAAGATTTATTTAGACCTAAAGGCACTTAAAAAAAATCAGATGCAAGAATGGCACTCTGACCCTTCTCTCTTTCTTTACGAAAGCAGTAGATAAAACCCCTGACTCGAAGATGTCCTTCCTACACCAGAAAGAAAGTAATATTCTTGTCATCAAAGATGTAAAGTTGCAACCAAGAGAATTCTACATAAGCAGACTTTGTTAAAATAATTCTTTTTTCCTTCAACTTCCAAGTTTAGTTACTTTAATGCAATTGCCTCTTTTTGTTCGACCTAATATAAAAACATTTAAGGATTTTCACTTCTCTGGATCTTCATTTCCTTATAAGGGTTTCTGTGTCATGTAACACATTAAACAAGTTTGTATGCTTTTTTTTTTTGTCAATCTGTCTTGTATCAGTTGAATTCCCAAGTTCAGGTGATAAAACCCTAAGAAAGGAGAGGTAGAGTTTCGACTCCATGGCACACAGAACAACAACATCAGACAAGGCCACTCTGCAATTTTGATGGATCAAGATGGACGGTAGAGTACTTTGTAATCATGACTGAATGCAGACAAAAACATAAGCTCTGGCAACCCACAAAAAAATGCCAAGGTATCCCACTCTCCCTTTTGAGAGAAATGACTGCTTTTTTTAAAAACCACTTAGAGCTTTGACCTCACTTTAATTTTTCGTCTTTCCAAAGATGTATTAAGATAATAACAAAATTACCTCTGCTTCCTGAGAGCATGCAATTCAGAGCAAAGCTCCGCTTGAACTCTGCCCCAAGAGCACTAGACACAAGCTCAAATCCTGTAATAAATCATTTCTTAATGTCGTTTCACAGAGATGTTTTCTCACGATATGCATTCCCTCTTTGCAATGAGCTATACCCGACTCATTTAACTACAGGTGTGTTTTTGGTGGTCTATGCCTATAGGACACCGTCATTTTGGACTTTCTAAATTATTTCTATTTGTGTAAAGATTGCTGAATTTTTATGTATACTAATTGTATTAATTTTATGAATAATCTCCTTACTGAGTTTTTTTATTGCTAAGCTTTCAAAAATAACATTTACACAATTATGAAAAATATTTATACTTTCTCTTTTCAGCATTTATTTCTCTTATTTCTTTTTCCTGTCCATTTTCATTGATTAGAACTTGCAAAATATAATATTCTGGTGATAATGCGTATCTTTGCCTTATTCTAACTTTAATGGGAATTTCTTGAGTTTCTCACTATTAAATATGATGCTGGCCTTTGATTTGAGATGTATATCATATAAGGAATTCTGGTTCAAATTCTGGCTCTGCCACTTAAATGCTGCATGACCTTAGGCACACCTGTGGCACTAATTTTCTCATCTGAATATTATGACAATAACATCACCACTTCACAGGGCTTTGTCACAATTAAACTCATGAAAATATTTTAAGACAGTGAAAAATGTTTACAGCAATGCCTGGTTCATAATTACTATATAAATGACTTTATATAATATCAATATAATATTCTTTAACAAGATAGTTCTACACCATATACTATATAATAGTAAAAATAATAGTATTTCACATATTGTATAAATGTTGTTTATTAATCCTCTATTCTGATTTAATTAAGCATTTTATCAGCACTAGAGGTTGGATTTTATCAAATGCATTTATTATGTCTACAGCAATGTTCATATAGCATTTCTCTTTTCATGGATTCATCTTTCTTAAACACCCATCTGATCAGGTTATATTCCTGTTTGGACTCCTTATGACTGCAGAAAATAATGCGTAATTCCATAGCAAGGCATTCAAGAACTCCCACGATATAACCCCAGCTTTTGTTTCCTCCATGCACTCTCTGCTCTGGATATATTAAAGTACCTGTTCCATAAAAGGGTCATGTTCTACAATAATAGTTTTAACATGTGAATTTGTTATGAGGATTAAATAATGTATGCATTTTAAAAATATGTGAAACACATAAAACAGTACCTGGTACAGAGTAAATGTAATATAAGTGTTCCTATATTTATTTTTTTTTATACGTAGGGTTTTATCAGTAATAGGTGTTGAATTTTATCAAGAGCCTTTGGGGCATTTGTAGAGATGTTTATATGGTATTTTTCCTGTGATGGAGTCATTTTTTAAAACGTATGTCTGATCATATGACACCTTCATAGCAACTTACTACTGACTACTGCTAAAGTGAAATAATATTGTCTGAGAAGGACTCCATACTTCTATATTTGAGTCCTTGTGGATGAACTGCAACCTAACTTAATAGAAGACAAGATTGAAAACCTAACTTATGAGTATGTGCCTGTAACAATACCCTAGTCTTGGCCACTCCCAGCTGCCATACTTCAACCACTCATACACTGTGGAGTGTTCAAATAAGGCAAACGCTGAGCTGTAACCCATCCACTTGTTTCTGTGCCTCCCTTCTGATTTCTGTACGTCATTTCCCTTTTTGTGTCTATAAATTTTCTACCATGTGGCTGCAGTGGAGTCTATCTGAATCTACTGTGATTCTGCAAGAGTGGGCTCCCTTATTTGTGAATCATTCGTTACTCAGTTAAACTACTTCACATTTAATTTGGCTGAAATTTTTCTTTTAGCGCTGCAAAGCAAGACATTGAAGACATTCCACGATCTAACTGTACTGGGGGGACTTGACTGTGGTCCTGTAAATAGGTTTTAAAATTTTCTCTTAATCTAAAACAACTTTCACCAGGCTGTGAATTTTCTTTTTCTTTCTTTCTTTTTTTTTCTGACTTCTTTTGTCTCTAGTGTTTGTGCAAATTTTAAGACAGACACGTAGCATTATAAATGTTGGCATTAATTGATCTGAAACTTTTTAATTTATTGGAGCAATTTCTTGCCAATCTTGTGTTCCTTCTTTGAGGCCTGAGAAGCCACTTGGTTAAGTACTCATTAGTTTGACTTCTATACTGCATACATAAAAATTCCACATTTATTAAAAAAGACTTTCACCTCAATACCTACATCCTTGTTCTAGCAGTTTCCTGTTTACTATGCATACATTATAGACAACTAAACAATATTTTGGAGATCCCCTTAGGGCTGCCTGAAAATTCAGAGATATATTGAAATCAAATCAGCAATATATTTCCCTCTCATAATGTATTATGTCATAGGTTTGTAATCTCTCCTAAGGAAACAAAATTAATTTTTCAATGTTCTTCGCTTGTGATAGAGGATAGCATAATAAATACTCCTCATTTGTACCTTTGGAGATAATTGGCTGGAAAACGATTGGGCGAAAACTGTTTTCTCACTCAAGGTCATTCTGCTACACATTAGCACCATTGAGGCATGCTTCTGAATACCAGGAACATGCCCTTCAGACAAAGATTAATTAGATGCAAAAGTTAAAAGAGAGAAACAGATGAATCCTCAGCATGGCTTTTAGAATATAAGAAGTGTGGTCCATGTTAATGGCTGTGCTAGTTTTCAAAGCTAGCCTTTTGAACTTATCTTTTTATGTATCTAGTTTAAAAAGCTTGAATTCCTATTAATAATGAAATTTTGAAATGAAAGAGAGCCATATAATGATCTAGCATTCATGCAGAGGAAATAATTATTTACCATAAAATAATTAATTTACAAATGTCACTTAAGGAACCAAACAGAGGAGAAACTCCTGCTTTGTTCATCCTCAACCAGGACAAATATACAAATACTTTTGATGCAAGGCAGAAGATGTTCGGGCCCAGAAGAAAAATTTCAAAAGAGGGAAAGATCACATTCTTGCTTTGCTTCTGATACTTTGTCTTGCTTTATTATTTTATCATAACTATTTTAAGTTACAAGAATAAAGAGATATTGCATAACAAGTCAAATAACACAGAGGCCTAAAAAGAAATAGTTCATAATCTTCTCCTCCATCCCTTCAATCTCTGCCCCATTCAAGGTATAACAAACCTGATATGTTTGATGTACAATTTCTACATCTTTCTAGATTCTCATTTTAAAATAGCCAAACTTTTTATTCTTTTACCAAAAAGATTGGATCATCCAATATGTCTTTTCATGCTTCCTTTTTAAAACTCCAGTGTAAGATATAAATAACTAGAAATGCCAATGCAGTTTGATGGAAGAAAAGGAGTCTTTTCAATGAGTGGATCTGGAGAAATTGAATATCTGTATGGAAAAAAAAATGATCCTTGACCCTCTCCCTCACAGATATTTAAAAATTAATTTGACATGGATCATAGATCTAAATGTTAAAGCTTAAGCTATAAAACTATAAAGCTTCTAGAAGAACCCACAAGAGAATATAGTCATGACCTTGGAGTTGGAAAAGTTTAACAGGGTAGATAAAACACTAATCAAAAATGAGAAACATGATAAATCAGACACACACACACAAACTTCTGCTCTGATTTCCGAAGTAAACATACCAATTTGTACTCACATCAGTAGCAAATAATGGTTCCATTTGTTCCACATCCTGGTCAGCACATGCCATTGTAGATTTTTCATCTTTACTATTGTTGTTGTTTTAATTTTAGCCATTCTGGTTGGTGTGAATCTCACTGTGATTCTAATTATACTTCCTTGATAACAAATGAAGGTGAGAATCTTTTCATTGGGTGTTCGGATACTTTTCTTGGTGAAATGCCTGTTAAAATCCTTTGTCCATAAAACGAAAAAGGAAAGAAATGGGTTGTGTGTTTCTCATTGATTTGGAGGCATTCAAACATATGTTCTGCACATTATATATAATATATAAAATATCTGGGCCTTGCCTCTTCACTGTTCTAACAGTCTTCTGATAAAGAAAAGTTGCTAATTTTAATGAAGTACAGTTGGCCAATTATTTCCTTTATTGTGAGTGTATTTTGTGGAGACCAGCTGAGCAAGCCCAAAACTGATATGGCAGGCAGCGAGGAAGGCAGGATCATGGGCAGACTGGAGACCCGCAGTCATGAGCTCATATTTGTCCACAGGCAGCCAGTCAGGATGGGAAGATGACCGGCAGGCTGAAATAGCACATATGTGAGCTAAAGCTTATTGTTCACAGGCAACAGTCAGGAAGAAAAATCCAGGAGGAAAGGAAGAGCAATTGTAGATACAGATGCTATTTGGGTCTCTAAGCTCAGGGAAGGTGTAAGTCCTTTGGTAAAGGCCTTGAAACTAATTAAATCAGGCCAGCAAAGTTGTTCTTCAACTTAGAATGAGGTTATGTACCAATAATGCATATTAAGTCAAAAATATTGTAAGTTGAAAATGCATTTAATACCCTGATAAGCCCATTATAAAGTCAAAAAATTATAAATTGAAACATCATAAGGCAGGGGCCATCTGTAATACTCCTTTGGATTAACTTAACTGATTATGGACTTGAATCACATCTGCAAAATCCCCTTATAGCAGCACTTAGATTATTTGTGTGAATGAATATCTGGGAGAAGGCCTGCGTATGTTATGTAATGACTGCTGCTTGCTTTCCATTCTCCAACTCTTGTAAGAGAACCTCCTTCATAACCACCCCTCATCTAGAAACATACTAGAAAGAGAATTTTGAAAACTGTTGTTCAGACTAATCCAATTGACACACCAAATAATTGTCATAAATATTCTTCTATGTTATCTTCTAGAATCACAATGTCCAAATGGTCATGCATTTAAGTAGCCACCTGGCTATTTAAATTTAATTTAAATTAAATTGAATGTAAAATTTAATTTCTCAGTCACACTAGCCAAGTTTCAACTGCTCAGTAACTACATATGGCCATGTATTAAACAGCACGAAGACAAGAGTATTTCCATCTCATATCACAACCTTCTATTGGACAGTGCTATTTCAGAAATGATTGTTTTGCCTTTAACATTTAGGTTTGTCTCTCATTTGGAAATCATATTTTACTAAAGGGCAAGATAGAGGTCAAGATTCATTTTTTTCGTATAGAAATCAAATTAATTGACCCAGTATTACTTGGTGAAAAGCCTACCAATTTGCATTGCATTTCAGTGGCTGTCATCTTTATTGTAAATTGGATGACCATATATGTGGTAACCTGAATGGTCTGTTTTGGGGCTTTCTATTCTGTAAGTTTATGTATTTACTATATATATACCTCCTGATCTTGTCTTGTCTTTTTGTAAGTATTGAAATTGGTAGTAAGTTTTCTAATTGTTTTTCTTCTTCAAAACTGCTTCAGCAATTGTTTACCTTTTGCATTTCTATGTGCATTTTAGAATCAGCTTGTCAAGTCATACAAACAATTTTCTTGGGTTTTCATTGGGATTGCATTAAATCTATACATGAATTTGAGGGCAAATAGGCATTTTCTTTTGCATTTAAATGCTATTAAATACTTTTCAACTTGTTCAATTATGTTCTTGGACACATTCCCATTGGCAATATGTGAAGTTCCTACTTCCCTGTGTTCTTATTGCCACTAAATTTTTTTAAATTTAATTAATTAATTGAGAAGGAGTTTTATTCTGTCACCCAGGCGTGATCTTGGCTCACTGCAACCTCTGCCTCCTAGGTTCAAGTGATTCTCGTGCCTCAGCCCCCGAGTAGCTGGGACTACAGGCATGCACCACCATACAGGGTTAATTTTTGTATTTTTAATAGAGATGGGATTTCACCATGTTGGCCAGGCTCACCTTGAACTCCTGAGCTCAAGTGATTTGCCCATCTTGGACTCCCAAAGTGCTGGGATTACAGGCATAAGCCACCACACCCAGCCATCACTAAATATTTTTAATCCTTAAAAATATATAGTATCTGATGAGTGAAAATAATATCTTGCTTTAATTTGAATTTTCCTAACTTTTAATGATGAGCATCTTTTTATATTTTTTCCACTTAAATTTTCATTTCTGTGAATTGATTTTTCACTTAAAATCATTTTTGCTAATTCAAATGCAAGTCTTTTCATGTATTATGGATGTAGTGGATACTATACCATGCCACCCAGATTTTCTTTCAGGAAAGATGCACTTGTTTCACCATTTGCCTGGAGTGTTATCTACTGACTGGTCACAGCTATGTCTTCTCTGGGAATTACCCTTGGCCAGAGGATGCTACATAGTGTATTTCGCGATTGATTAATGCTAGTGTACAGAAGCCTGGCTTCTTTATTTTGAGGTGGAGAGTCTCTGAAAGGCTATGCCAGCTACAGTGCTGCCCCATGGATTGGCTGAAGCTGCTGGTACAACTTGTTCAACCTCTCCCTCTGACCAATCTTGCTTCTTTTGTTCTCCTGCAGGTATTTTTGTCCAAGAGCATTCCCCAATAAACCCCCTATATGCAAATCTCAGTTTCAAAGTTTGTTTCTCCAGAAACCTGACCTACGACAGTTTATATAGGAACTGGTCCTAATTGGTATTATGGACAAAGATCACCTATAGGTTGGCTGTCAATAAAGACCGCAAATGCTGGTATTAAGTGGAAATTGGAGAGTTCTTGGCATGCTGTAGTGGTATAATTGTTAAAACTTTCACCAGTGATAAACTCTTTTGGAATATGGATGGAACAGAGTACATCGTTGGGTGCAATATCTTAAGCATTTGGGATATACAGGGGAAATCGTAACTTTAAAGATTGTGGGATTGGATAGCTGCTACTGGGGGCTTTTTTGTTAGGTAAAGGCAATGCAATACCTACATGGATGAATTGGTAATTAAATGCTAAATCTGAAAGTCAGATGGTCTCCATGTTAACATATAAAGAGGCTGCCCCATATCCATGGGGCAAAAAAAGTGGAGAATTAGGCCTGGGACTTAATTATAAGAGTAGCAAAACTATACAAGAAGTTGAATTCTCAAAAGCGTATTGTTGGAAGGGCACAGGTCAGAGATTCATGAGACTTTTTAGAAAGTGAGATTGAAACCATTATATTTTTAAACATGTATTCATGAATATGAGTTTTAGCACTCCCATTTACCTCTTTTCTGCCCCAATAAACGTGTTACAGGTACTGAAATTAGGTGAATTTAGTGATGTTACTATAAAATTATTTATATCTTGATATGTGCAAAAGAACCTGAAATGGCAGTTCCAATTTTGTATTTCTTTCATCTGTTTCAGTTTTAAAAACTACCTGGAAAATCTATACAATTTGATTACACAATTTTTGAGATGTGTCAGGAATACTTGCAGAATGAAGATTTAAGAAAATCTTTCAAAGTGGTCAGAGTTTAAAAAAATTACAATTCAGAGAAAATATAGCCGCCTTATGTTTGTCAATATTAAATAATCAACTCAGTATAATGAAAAACCTGAAAAACAAGAAAATTCATTTGAAAGACAAGAGAGTGTGGAAAAAGGGAGACATGACAACATGAAATTAAGAAAAGAAATTAATATTAAATAAAAAGTAAAATAAAAGTGCATAGGCAACAGGGTCCCAGAGTTTTATTACTAAGGCTGCTTTGCAGAGTACCAGCCTACATTGAGAGGAACAATTTCCTAAAAGTCAATATTGACAGAATAAGAGAAAAGATTGCATTTACTTGCCTCATGAGTTCAATGCATGACCTTTTTGTAATCGCAGAAGTCAGAAAGATATTACTTCTTTGTTTTTCATTGTCCTGCTTTTTTAAAAATTAAATCGGAAATACAGAAATGCCCATGAAAACTAATACTGAGAATCCTTCATAGACTTGTAGTTTTCTAAATGTTAAACTTTTGGAAGATTAAATGACAAGAAATCCCTAGGGAGTTAACTTTGCTAGGACAGAAAGATCATCTGACAACATCATTTTTTTCATTATTTGGTATAACTCTAGGGTGAGGTTAGCACAATATATAAAACATATTCTTGCCTATCTAAACCAAGTGAAACTATAGTCAAATACCCATTAGGCATTGTATTTGAAAAAATGACAATATCTAACATTATGTAACTAGATCATACAATACAAATTCTATTGTTAATGTGTATTATGCTCTATTAAATGTATCTGAAAGAGACCAAATTGGCATCATTTTGCATTCTGCTAATTTGTATTTTTCAGTGATTTCACTGAATATCTGAATCTTGTGCATAGAGTGATATCAGGTGGAAAATATGGTTCTTTCATTTTGAATTTAAAATGATCTGGCCCCAAAGTGTCAGTTATTCTTTACAGAATTTTTACATAGTGCATAGAACAGCTTTGTAGCTGCCTTTTATTCAGAGAGTCTGGCTTTGAAAACACAAGTGTAATTAAAATCAGAATATAAGTACAAGAGCTGGCTTTGTTAACGTGATCACAGTTGATTGTTTAAGCCTAGTGCAACATTGCACAGGGTGCTGTACTTACTGCAATGTTAAGGCTCTGGGTAAAGTTCAGGGCTTCTTTCATTAAGTTGCCCACACCTTCCTTTCCTTCCGCCTGCTCACTGCAGCTTCTGAGGTTTGGAGACCCAGGAAAATTGTCTGAGCACAGAGGCATATAGAAGATGCCAGCTAAGCTTTCCATTTGCACCATCCTATGAACCTTCCAAACTTGCTGTGTGGGTCAAATGAATTTAAGTAGTATCATCCTCATTTTAACGATGAGCAAAGAGAAGCCAAGGCAAGCTAAGTAACTTATCCAAGATTACACAGCTGATGCAGTCACAGACTTACTGCTCCAACCCAGCCCACTTGGTATTAGTACTGTTTCCACACATATCTGTGCAGAATAGCATTGTAATGAGAATGTTTGGAACAATATAGAAAGACTCTTGGAGGAGATAAGGCTTCCAGTAAAATTTAAAGAATGGTAAGCTGTAAATGATAGACAGTATAAATGCACTGGTCTGCCATAAGGCAATGATGTAGCAGGAAGATTGGAAGATCTGTGTATAAGAGGGGACAAATAGGGACCTCTATTAGGAAAAGTCAGACTAGGATGTAGCAAGAGGTAGAGGGGGCAGCCAGGTCAGAAGTAGCTAAGGAGGGACCCTAGAGCCCTGATAGTGTAGGTACAATCTTATCTGGAGGCCAAATGGGGAGACTCTTTCAAATATGAAACAGAGACTGGGGTGCCAAGGAGCAGGTATGGAGGATACTTTGGACTTAGTCTTGAGATGCATGGGCAAGGTTTCAGTGCAGAGGCACAGAAAGGTCGTTTGTATAGTCCTGAGCAAGTCACTGAAAAAGGAGAGCTTAAAACTGATTGACAGTTCAATTAAGAATCCTGAACTCATTGTTCAACACCTGCCTATGAGTGAGAACATGTGGTGTTTGATCTTCTGCTCTTCTGTCAGTTTGCTGAGAATGCTGGTTTCCAGGTTCATCCATGTCCCTACAAAGGACCCAAACTCATCGTTTTTGATGGCTGCATAATATTCTGTGGTGTATATGTGCCACATTTTCCCTGTCCAGTCTATCATCAATGGGCATTTGGGTTGTTTCCAGGTCTTTGCTATTGTAAACAGTGCTGCAATGAACATTCGGGATGGTGGGGGTGGGGAGTTGGGGAGAGATAGCAAGGGGAGAGATGCCAGATGTAGGTGATGGGGAGGAAGGCAGCAAATCACACTCCCACGTGTGTACCTATGCAACAATCTTGCACGTTCTTCACATGTACCCCCAAACCTAAAATGCAATAAAATAAATAAATGGAAAAGAAAAAAAAAAAAAGAATCTTGAACTAACAATACCACAACTTTAAAAGTTGCAGGTATGAATGGGAAAGCCCCCAAATTGCTGCAGGTCTGGAGGGTCACACAGGAAATGCCTAAAGCTTTCTTTGTAATCTAACCGAGGGATCTATTCTTAGATTTGAGACCAATCTGGAAATTACTGTTGCTGATAAAAGTGGAGATGCTTACACTGCTACTGCTGCTTATCCATTACTCTACTAGGGCTGAGCATTGAGGCAGAAGGAGGTGCTTAGGAAAGGGGACAAATGGGGAAGAACCGTAAAAATAAATAGCTAAACCATTCTCAGGATAATTAATGAATACAAAGAAATACAAAGAGTTTCCAGAATAGTCTTTAGAATTGGTTGCCTCTGGTTTCTGAGAATTACTGTAAGTGATGTCTAAAACCTGCATTACACATAGGGGATCAGCTGGGGTCAAACATGACTCTTATAGGAAAGAATGAGTAGAACTTGCAAAATAATAAGAAAAGATAATTTACAACCAAGTTGAAGGATTCCATCAGGGACTTCCCCACTGTCTAGATGGAAGAAATGCACTTATCTCAACTGTGCAACATGTAAATATTGTCTGGCTGAAAAATAAAGTCATATTCTGTAGTCAATTCTTTTGGGAGGGATCCTAAGATGTTCTCTTAAATTTAGGCATTGTATTTATCAACAAATATAACTAGCTATCAACCTACAAACCTGCCTCCTCATCTGCTTATCTCTCTATCCTCCATCTATATCTGTCTTATGGTCATAGTTGGCATTTGCTAATACCAACTTTGAAGATTTTTAGGCTAAAATTCCTGCATGCAAGTTCTATGGGATGAATCTTGAGTTCTAATCACCTGTAAATTCATATGGAAGAGAGGATACCAAATAATTTTTTTTGAAAATCCAGGGCCTTCTCTGCATATAGTTTCTTGGCTACCTCTATGAGCAGCTGAATACTTATGTTCCTTTGACTGCACAACTTTTATGTTTGAATTTTTTTTAATTTTGAGATGTTCATTTTACCAGCAACATAGTATAGATGTACTTTAGATACATTTAGGGAGTATAACCTTGAATTCACTCTCAATTAATATTAACAAAAGCCTCATTCTGTAAATGAAGGACAGCCAAGACACATGTAAACCTTCATTTCTCCAGAGACTGTAAAATTATCCTTGGATTAACCTAGGCCATCAGAGAGACATACACACCTGGATTGTATTGCTTTTGCCAGTCTCTCTCCCCTAAATCCTGTTTTTATTGAATCACAATTTGACTTTTTATGTTATTGAACAATATTGAAGAACATTGAAAGAAAAATTCAACAAAAATAGTTATATTTATTATGATATATTGCTGAGGATGTTTGGATATTTTTATTGCATTAAATATCTCTTCTTTCTGTAATCCCATGGAAGAAATTCCTGTCTGGCCTCTGCTCTACTACCCCTGAACCCTTTTTTTCTGTTTTTATTTTCTGACCATCTTGAATGACTTCCTTCTTTGTGTTAATCACTAAAGAACATAGAGCCAAATTTATGCCACCTATTTTGTGAGTACATAGGTCTTTACACTAAGCATTTTGTTTCCTAACCTCACATCTGGCTTCCAACTTACTTTTTTTTTAAAGTACATTTTCCCATTTTATTCATTTTCTCATTTTATTGTTTTATTTCTGTGTGTGTGTGTGCATGTGTGTAAAATAAGGCTGTTTTTTGCCTCCCTCCTTCTGCATAAATTTGTCCTCAGAAATGAAGAGTGTTGGAATGGGTCAGGACAGGATACACCACTTAATCTTGAGGATTGAACTTTGACTTTATGAAGCATATTCAAAAGATTCTTTTTCCTTAATTAAAAAACTACTGAAATATAATTGGCACTGAATAAACTACACATGTTTAAAGTGTACAATTTGATAAGTTTTGACATATGTGTTATCCATGGAACCATCACCAAAATCAAGATAACCATGATATCCATTACCTCCACGAGTTTCTTCATCCTACTTTCTAATCTTTTCCTCCCTGTTTTCCAGTCCCCACTCTCATCCCTAGGCAAACACTGACATGTTTCTGTCACTATAAACATTACATTTTCCAAAATTCTATAGAAATGAAATTATACTATATGTACTCTTTCTCGGTCTGGCATCTTTTGTTAATAGTTAGCATAATTATGTTAAAATTCATCCATGCTGTGTGCGTCAATAATTGATTTCTTTATATTGCTAAATTATATTTCATTACATGAATATGTCCAATTTGTTTATTCATTCACTTGTTAATGATCATTTGAGTTGTTTTCAGTTTTTTGCAGTTATAAATAAAGTTTCTATGAATATTTGTATATAAATCTTTATTTGGGTATTTTTTTTGCTTCCTTTGGTTAATTATTAATATAGTCACTCCAGCTTCTTTTCAGTAGTGTTGGAATGATATGCGTTTTCCCATTATTTTACTTTTAACCTATTTGTAGGCAGCATACAAGGGAATTTTTTTAAATTTTAATTTGACAATTTCTGCCTTTTAACTGGAGTGTTCAGACCATTTCTGTTTAATGTGATTATAAATGTCGTCAGGTTTACACCTACCATTTGCTATTTGTTTTTTATCTCATTTTTTCTTTGTTCTTCTTTCTTCTGTCTCTGCTTTCTTTTAGAGTAATTATTTTTATAATTCCACTTCAATTCCTTTGTTGGCTTATCAGCTGTAATACTTTGTTTTGCTCTTTTAGTGGTTACTTTCGGGTTTGTAGTATACATTTTTAATTTATCCCAGTCTGACTTAATTTGATATTATTCCACTTCACATGAAGTATAATAACCTTAAGTGCATACTTTCATTTCTCTCCTTCTGGGCTTTGTTCTTTTGTTATTACACATTTACTTAATACATGTAAATGTAAAATCAAGGGAAATTTTAATTTTATTACATTTTGAAGAATTAAGGCCATAATTTCTTCTGTCTCCTTCTATCTTTTCTCTCCCTTATGCATCCCAATTACATGTAAATTAGATGTGTGAAATTGTCCTACATTTCATTGATGATCTGTTCATTTTTTTCATTCTTACATTCTCTCTGTTTAATTACAGATAGTTTCCATTGCTGTGTCTTTAAGTTTATTAATTATTTCTTCTGTAATGTCTTATCTGCCATTCATCCCATCTAGTATATTTTTCATCTCATACATTACTGTTTTCATCTCTATAATTTTGCTTTGGGTCTTTTAAAAAAATCCTTAATGTTTCTATTTAAATGTTCAATCTTTCCTCTAGCTTTTTAAACATATGGAATATAGTTATATTAACCATTTTAATGTCACTATCTTCTAGTTCAAATATCTGTGTCACTTCTGGGTGTATTTTGGTTGCCTGGTAATCTTAATAGGACGTTGGGAATTGTACATTTTTTATTCTTGGGTGCTGGATATTTTTGTATTCTTATAAATATTCTTCAGCTTGCTCTGAGATAAAGTGAATTTACCTGGAAACAGTTTGATCTTTCAGAGCCTTGCTTTTAAGATGTTTATCAAGAATAGAGCAGCATTTAATCTAGGGATAATCTCTAGCAGTAAGATTGTTAGGGCTAATCTCTACGATTGCAGCAAGGCTCTTCTCGTTACTCAACAATCCATGAATTACAAAAATTACCAGTCTGGCCAGTGAAAACAGCACTATTATTGGAGTTGTCTTAGTACCAGGTATTCCTTAATCCTTTTTGGTGGTCCTTTCCTTGGCCTTGGGTAGTTTTCTTAAATGCATGTGCTGATTAGTGCTCTGCTGAATACTTAAGGTGGATTTTTTGTAAATCTCCACGATTTCCTCCTGTGCAGCTCTTTTGCTATTGCTCTCTTTTGTTAACTCCAGATGTCTTGCTCTCCTAGACCTCTTAGCAATATCTCTTCAACCCAGGGAGTTTGATACATTCTATAAGTTTGCCACAGTGGCCTGGAAACTCTCTCAGTGCAGTGCATTGGGCAATAGTAGGGCTAATTCTGTTCACTTCTAATTTCTCAGTGATTATATCCTTCATAGCCCGATGTCCAATGACTTGATGACCATTGTTTCATTAGTTTGTCCCACTGTTTCAGATGGGAAGGTAGATCCAATCCCTGTTACTGCATCTTGGTTTGAAGAAGTTCCTGGTCATTCTTTCATGCTGTTGGGTTTTAGCTTTTTATTTAATGGACTCTCTCAGAATAGTTTCTTCCTCAAGTGTATGGACAGTCAGCACAGGGTAGATCTGCTTTGGTCTCTGGAGAAAATAGATACTTATCTTGGTATCCTTTGCCTTGATTTAATGCTTCGTTAACTCTCTACTCAAAGTCAAACAGAAAAATGCTGAAGCTCAAGATTAGCAATCAGAATGAGTACAGTGGCTCATGCCTGTAATTCCATCAATTTGGGAGGCTGAGGTGGGAGGATCACTTGAGCCCGAGAGTTCAAGACTGGACTGGGCAACACAGTGAGAACCTGTCTCTACAAAAAAATTTTAAAAATTGAGCATGGTGGCATACACCTGCAGTCCTAGCTACCTGGGAGGCCAAGGCAAGAAAATAGCTGGAGCCTAGGAAGTTAAGGCTGCACTGAGCTGTGATCACACCACTGCAATCCAGCCTGGGTGACAGAGTGAGACCCTGTCTCAAAAAAAAAAAAAAATGATTAGCAATTGTACCTCGGGATGAGGGGCGCTGGAGACCACCCAGTTACCTCTACAATGTCTTCATATAGAAGCATAAAGATAAACTTTTGTTTCAATCTAGATCAGAAGGAATCAGAGCTCCCACATTTGACTGGAGCATTTCTTCATCAGTTCTACCTCTCGTGACATCAGCAGTTTGGCTGAGGATTTAGATATTCAGAATTCTAGCCAAATATCTTTCCATCCTCTATGACTAATATGGTAAATCCGTTTTGGAACAAAGTAGGAAGAAAGAATTTTTTACTTAAATGCCAGTATTTATAGTTTGTTGTGTATGATTATGTTAATGTTAACTGTATATATTTATCTCCCCTTGGTATACATCCAGTTTTTCTCAATTTTGTTATTTTTGGTGTTTTAGTCACCTCCAGATCTGCCCATAGGTAAGTACTTGAACTTGGTGGGTTCAGATGGGAAAGCGCAGATGACCAGAATGAGCACACAAGATAAGTAGCCCCTTTACTGGTGACTTGAACTAGAAATCTTTCTGCACATGCCATAAATTATAACAGCAAATCTGAGCATGCACATACTAGTCATGGAAATTGAGCTCAGAAAAATTTTACAGGTATCAAAATTTTATACTTAAAATTCTAGCCTTGCTCATGGGAATAATTAGCCTTTACTCAGATAGATTATCAAGCAATTTTTCTTCATATACTAACTCTTATCATTTATGGCAAGAGTATTTTGACAGTATTGGAAAGTGTCCTAATGGGAGAAAGTTGACTTATATAAGACTATGATGTTAGGGTCAAATGACTGATAATATTCAGTCTTGCTTTCAAAAATAGACAACTGAAAATTAGTAATGAGAAAAGTGTTCCTCAGAAGACAGGCTAATATACATCTTCAAATACTTGGGGTGAATCGCTGGAAAACAGTGATAGAAAATGTTTCCTCCCCAAACCATTCTTCATTGGCAACAGAGAAAATCTAGTCTTTAGTCGTTGAACACTTTACTGAGAGGAATTATGATCAGGTTGGGAAGTCTCAGGAAAGCAGTGTGGAAAGAGCCCTACCAGAAATTTTTGTATCTGTGACCAGATCAGCCATGAAAAGATGTGAGTTGTAAGAGACCATGGGCTGAATTCACAACATCCTACATGTTAGCATTCCTACCAAGAATACATTTCTCATTCATTAAATATTTTGCAAGCACCCACCATTTATCATGTACCATGAACTTAAAGGAGAAGAGGTAAGCAAATATGAGTAAGGCAAGTTTTGCCTCTAGGAGCCCTCAAATTGGGTTCATCTCAGTTATTCACTTAACACATTCCATATACTTCATGTTTCTCCTGTGGGGAATTGATGGGGAAGAAAAAGCTATAGTTTTTATGCCTATAACTCTGTCTGATTAAGATGTATTTGTCTACCTTTTGTACGTAATTGCATTTGTTCTTCTCTACTAATTATCGATCTTCCCAGAAATAAGAGTTGTATCTGAAATTACTTTTCTGGTCCTCCCCTCTATCCCCTCCCAATCAGAACCATAGACAGAATATTCCACAAACCTTACCAAGCAACAGTTTCATAGGTTTTAATGACTCTAGCTCCTAGGAGTCTCCATTATGTCAGATAACATCAGATATCTCTTATTTTTGAAAGACTTTATGTGATCCTCATCTTGTTTAGATATTATAGATTCTTGGAGCAGGAAAAAGACCCACTGTACCTTTGAAAAGAGCTTAAAACTGAATTCTGAAACTGTGGCATGTTCATACAATGGAATACTATTCACCAATAAAAACAATGAACTACTCATACATGCAACATGGCTAAATCTCAAATGTGTTATTATATGTGAAAGAAGCCAGACTTAAAAGACTACATACAGTATGGAGCCATTTATATGGCATTCTGGAAAAGGAAGAACTATAGGAGCAGGAAATAGACATGTAGTTTTTCAGGCTGTTGGGGGTGGTGAAAGGTGGAATGAGGACTATAAAGGAGTATGAGGGAATTTGGGGAGCGATAGAAATGTATATTTTGACATGGCAGTCGTTACCATATGTACTTGTCAAATGTACAGAACTGTACACTAAAATGGTGTATTTTATTATAAATAAGTTATACCTTAGTAAACCTGGGCAAGAGGAGACATGGTCAATGCCCTTTAGGACCTATCGCCTTGAGTCTGTTTGTGTTAGGGAAGTGCTAAGAGCTGTGAGCTCATACAGGACACAGCCTTGGGAGTAATATGTATTTCTACTATACATATTGGTTTGCACTCTGCTGTATCAGCCAGCCAATAAAAGGATGAATAATTGTGTGTGTGTATGTGTGTGTGTGTGCATGTACTTCTTATTTAAGGCAGTAAAGGAAAGCTATACTGACTGAGGTTAAGGAATTTAAAAAATGAGTTAAAAGATAAAAAGAGATAAACCGATAAATCTGGCTGTATGTAAGGTTCTCTTTTAGACATTTTACATGTATAAATTATTTCACTTTCTCAACAACTATGGTAGATACTATTATCACCCGTGTTTTACAAATGAGAAAACTGAAGTGTGGCATAGATAGGTAAATTGCCAAAGGTCACACAGTTACTAAATAATGAGTCTGGGATTTAAACCCAGGCAGTCTGGTTTGAGAAGCCGGGCTCTAACTATCTCTACTCTACTGCCTTTCTAATCATTAGAGAATATTAACTAGAACATTAGAAAATAATTGTCCCCACATAGAATTCTTGTCAAGTTTAATTTCCAGGATCACTTCTAGTAAACAAAGAACAATGCTCTTCCTACCCAAACCCAAAGGGGGAAATCAGGCAGGCAGAGTGTTGATAAGTTGTTCATTCCCAGTCACATTATATCAAGCTACACTGAACTTCGCTTTTGACAAAGTGAAGGGAATACAAAGATAAGGCAATATTTTGGAAAAAGAAGAGGCAATTCGTCTGTGGGATGATCAAAGGGCAGGCTATGTCACAATTCATTTTGAGTGTCAGATATCTCCTCCACAATTTGGTTTCTTATTACATAACTTTTTCATAACTGTAATTTATTCCATTAATCCCACATGTTCTAATATTACAACAGTGTCTTTAAAATTGCAACCTAACTGCCAAAACATTGGCTCTACCATACACAAAAAATCCTCAGCAATATATTTCTCTCCTTTGATTTTATTTTGGTGAAAATCTGTTTAAAAAGATAAATCCATTTGGATATTCTTATTTACACTTTACCTTGCTCCAAAAAAAAAAAAAAAAAGGATATGTGATATGGTATTTTTGTCTGCAAAGTCCATAAACATTCACAACTTAACAAATCTATATTTCTGTAATCTCACCACAGATGATGTACTGACCAAATATGATACATATTAGAATTCATACTGAACATCACATTCATCTTCAAGCTGCAATCTTCTCCCATGTTTCTTTGTCAAAGACTTTGGGAAATGTTATGCTAAAAATAACAGACTTAATATGAGTAACAGGTTAACAAAATGAAAGTTGCTATAGAAACAGAATGCACACTTCAGAAAATGGAACTGCAAGGAGAAATCATATTTATCGACTACAATGAATTGGCAAAGGCTTATCAATATATATCCTATAGTCTGTTGCAGATAGCTTTGGTAGCTACTAATTAACAATATTTCCCAGTATTTTCCTGAGTTTTAAGAATGTAGGCAATCAAGGATGTTCATTAGAGATGTTCAAGGATGTTCATTTTTTTTCTGCCTCTTGAGGCAGAAGAAAAAAGATGGCCATTTCATGGATTCATGTACATAAGGATCATTTCTTCAGCATAAGCAAAAGTGGGTCTATTAGGGTAAAGCCTTCATGTCTCCTTAATGCTGTGTTTTGTTTTGATGTCTTAACTGTTACTATTTGCAAGGCTGTCAGAATTATTCACATCAATGAGGGGAGCTCCCGAATCTCTGAGGATTAGCATTTACGTGGGGTTTGGTATGCTTGGCTTCCTCTGCGTAGTAATCCTGCAGTGTACTTAAGGAAAGCTTTAATGATTGGATATCTCTTGTTTAACTGCTTTATTAGGGAGTATTTTATTTATTATTGCTCTCCAACTGCAACTTTTGACTGAATATTGGCAAGATTTGACTGTATTCTATTAAAGAGAAACAAATAGCAGTTTTTATACAGCTTGCACCACTCTGCTTTTATAGCCTGCGTTTTTCATGCAGTAAATCCAGACACTTTACAATCATTAAGAATATAGAATAAGACTTGGCCCCATAACAGCTTCTCTCCAGAGCTCAACTTGTGCTATAAAACAAGCCACCACAGAAAACATGCACTCAGGCTCAGCTCCCTGAAAGCCCAAACCCCCTGTTGTAAATAAGTTATTTCTGGTAGGAAAGTCATAGTTTGTGTTGAATGTTTTGCTTCTTTGATCCAGATGGCTGTTGTTTCTTCCCTGCTCACCTCCTCCAAGTTATAATTTGCCCTCTTTCTCAGATCATTAATAATGTAGCCTCTGGTAAGTGCACAGGCCTTAAGTGAGACGACTGTATTGCCATTGCTAGGACCCAGCTGGTTTCTGCCCTGAGGTTATGTAAGGCTCTAACTAGGCAGGCTTTTTCTTCTCCTCATACATCTGAAAAGCTTTCCTCCAAGGAATTTCAAGATGACTGCGATGAGCACTGCTCTGGACTTTACTGAAGTTGCCCTGGGACTCCCTTATTCCCATCCTGTCTCCCCAGCACCTGGCTCCTCCTGTGTGAGAGAGCAGTGATGGTAACAAATGGGGCTGTTTGGGCTAGACTGACAGAGAGAAAGCTGATAGGCTCAGACTTAATTGCTTTCTACCTGAGACTGCAATTTCCTTTAGGATATTCAAATGGCTCTCTGGAGAAAATGGAACCAAGATATTTTCAAGCCTTATGGAATTCTGGACTTGAAACAGTAAAAATGACCTTTCTTTCTTCCCTTGACCCTAAAGAGCAGTCCTAATGATACAGGAGGATCATGTTCAGCAGCGACAATACCTGATGAAAATTGGGCCACATCATTGGGGTGTAGGTACTTTTATTGAGTCTTGACTATATGCTGGGCATTGTGCCTTATCTCATGTCTTAGCTCATCCTATTTTTACCATAGCCATGTGAGGTAAGAAGTATTCTTGTAATGGTTAATCAATTCTTTTTTCGCCTCAATTCTTTGAATGCTTGTTCTCTTTCTTGTTGAACACAAAAAATTCAGCACTACTGAATTTCCTTTTTCCTTCTGTCATTATTTAAATGCTGCATCTTTCTCAAACAAGAATCTTACTCTCTTTTTCTTCATAATTACTCTAAAAATAATAATTTTAAATATCCTTTTAATGGCATTTATCTTTCAACTTAATACAGAAATCAGCAACCTTTCTTTGTAAAGGTCCAGTTAGTAAATATTTTAAGTTTTACAGCCTATGTGATCTCTGTCTCAGTGACTCAACTTTTCTGTATTAGTGTGCAAAAGGAACACAGACAAAACATGAAGAAATGGGCATGGCCATGTTCCAATAAAACTTTATTTACAGAAATGAGAGGCCTTCTCATTAACTTTATTTTGTGAGACCTGGATTAAACAAACAACAAAAAAAGGTGGCAGAGAGATGGTGGGGAAAGCAAAGGGATAGTCCTTAATTAATTCATTTCCAGGACCACTTTATTGTTTGGCTTTAGACAAGTCACTTCATTTCTCTGTGGCTTAGTTTCTTTATCTGTGAACTAAGAGCAACCGCTTCCTCATGGGATTATTGCGAAGATTAAAAGACAGAAACTTCCTCCTGGACTTCTCATCTGTTTCAGTTTGGTTAACACTGTTAGATTATTTACAATATTTTAGGCATTTGTTTAAATGCTGATGATAGAACCATAAGACAAAACCCTTGTTTCCACCTCCCAGGAAATCAAAGAACATTAATCTTGCCTCAGCGGATAAGGAAAAGCTTCAGATAGGAGGCATTTAAGGTCAACCTTGAAAGATGAGTGGAATTTTTGAGGTTGAGAAGCAAGAGAAGGACGTTCTAAGTAGAGATAACAGCGGGAGCAAAAAGATAAAAGCTTTGCAAAATTGCATAGTATTTTCAGAGAACTGTGAAAAATAGTCCAATATGGCTGGAGAACATGATGATACATGGCAAGGTAGATACTGATAGACCCTACCTGATATCCATTTTCCTTCCTTCTTTACTCATTAGTCTTTGATTTTTTCCAGATCAGAATATGTACCCAAATAAAAATACACAATCTTTCAGTGTTTCTTGTTTGAGGTGGTCCTGTGACACAGTTCTAGTCAATGAGATATAGGTACAAGTTTCTGGGAAGGGCTTCTTTTTATGATTAAATAGAAAACAATAGCAAATAATAATGCTTTCTTTTTTTTCCACTTGTATTTTAGGTTAAGGGGGTACATGTGCAGGTTTGTTGCATAGGTAAATTGTGTGCTGCTGAGGCTTGGTATACAAATGATCCTGTCACCAAGGCAGTGAGCATAATACTTCATAGGCAGCCTTCTAACCCATACTTCTTTCCCATCTTCCCCACAGAAGCAGTCCCCAGTGTCTACAGTTCCCTAAGTTGCTTTTGGGGACTTAGTCATAAATTCTTTGCCGAGGCCAATATCCAAGGTGCTATTTCCTGGTTTTGTTTTAGGACTTACATTTATGCTATTAGTTCATCTTTAGTTAGACAATGAAATAAAGGGGTCCAGCTTCAATCTTCTGTATATGGTTAAAGAAGGCTTTCTTCTGACCTGGAATGTGGATATAACATTTGAAGACTCAGCAACCCATTCACAACCATAAAAACCAAAGCCACATTTTGTCAGTGACATAACAGCCTGTTTTCCCTGTGACATTTTTGAGCTGCCACACTGGTCTTAATGACCTGTTTCCAGATTTTTGCTACATGAGAAAAAAATAGTCCGCTTATTTAAGCCGTTGCACATGATGTTTTTCATTGTTCACAATGGAACAAAATACTAACTTATTTACAGTAAAGTTGGAAATAATAAGAAAGATGCCAAAAAAAAATAGATTAAGTTCATATTGTTAGGCATACCAATTATCATAGTAAAGAGTTTAAACTCTATTCTGTAGACAGTTGAGAAACATCAAAAATTTCTAAGGAAAGGAGAGATGTAAAATATGTTATTAAACAATAGACCATTAAGCTCTAAGTGTATGCCAGGTACTATGGGGAACCACATAGACAAACAGCAGTAGTAATACCACCAACAACAAATATAATTATTACAAATGATATGTTTATGAAGGAAACAAATGGTTTAGCTAAAGAGTAATGAGTGGCCTACTTTAAATATGATAAGAAAACCTCTTTGTGGGGGTAAAAATTGAATTCGGACCTAAAAGATGAGACGAAATTGATCATCCAAATACTGCTAATAGCATTCTAGGCAGACAGGCCAGCATTTGCAAAGGTTCTGAAGCAGGAAAGAGGTTAACAGCCTATAGAAACTTTAAGAAGCTCAGTGTGACTAGAGCTTATTACTCAAATTGGGAGTTGGTGGTTTGATCTGAAGACATAGAGATATGTAGTACCTTGTACCACTATGGTAAAGTGTTTTAAAGGCAACAGGAATCCAATGTTGAGTTTTAAATAAGTGATATAACTCAAGTCATGTTTTAAAAGAGTTTTAAAAAGGTGTTCTTGATACAGTATAGAGAATGGATTAGAAAGGAGTAAGAGTAGAACGATGTAAACCAGGTATCACTTGTTGTACTATTCTAGGTGAAAGATGATGGTGAGATGATGATGACCTTGTCTAAGGTAGTGATGATAGGGATGAAGAAATGCGGATACTTGAGGTTCATCAGGATGACTTGCTATATGGATTGGATATAGGAGATTAAGAAAAAGGAGGAATCAAGTATGACTGTCTCTGAACTGAGTTTCTGGGTGGAAAATGATAGCACTTACTGAGACGGGGAAGACTGATAGGAGGGGATAAGTTTTGGGTGAAAAATTAATTGTTCTATTTTAGACATGTTAAGTTTTCAATGCCTCTGAGATACTTAAGTGGAAACAAGTAGACTGTTGGATATGTGAAATGTGTGAGTCTGAGATTTAGAGAATTCCTCTGGCCAGATATAAAATTATGACTCATCAGCAAAATGATGGTATTTTTAGTCCAAGAGAATACATGGGTTCACTTTGGAATATTCTGTAGAGAAAGAGAAAATATGAAGTCTGTTTGTGAAAGGAAGATGAAGAATTTGTTAGAAAGAAGAGAAAGGAAGGGATGAATTTAAGAGTTAGTTTACAGGAAGAATCCACAGATGTTGGAGCCTGATTAGATTGCAGGAGTAAGAAAGTTGATGTCAAAGATAGCTTGGAGGTTGCCATTTGATTGATTGACTGTATGCTGATGCTCTCCATCAGTATGTGATACGCAGAAGGAAAGTGGACTTTCAGGGTGAGATAACAAGTTTGATTGACGTGCTGTAAGGGTGAACATCAGATAGGCTAAAGCCTGGAACTGCTGGCTGATGCTTTTGAAAAATTGCCCCTTCTTCACCTGTACCTAAAGCAAACACTCAGCAATTGTGTGTAGTTGCTTTGAAGCTGGTGGAAAGGTAGATGGAATGCCCAGAATAGTCATGTTGGTTGTGGAGTGCTTTTTGAAGGATATGACCTTCCATGAGGATGGCAAGGGGGAATTTCTTATGTCTAGTGCAATTCTTAGTCCACGTTGGTTGTCATCCACAGCTGAATGTTCTTGTGGGGAAATTTGGGGACCTGGAAAGCCTTACCTTCAACTGGGAGTATATTGTGTACCTACGATGTCATTTAACCATCTTCACAGAAACTTCACATTTCTAGCTTTGTCTATGGCTGTGTTCCTGAGGATCATATCAC
Organism: Cebus imitator; assembly: GCF_001604975.1. NCBI lineage: Eukaryota > Metazoa > Chordata > Mammalia > Primates > Cebidae > Cebus > Cebus imitator. Next base: position 195,243 of record NW_016107843.1, on the reverse strand, counting down.
TGATTCACTGTTTAAATGGAATTGCTACAAGGTCCTTGGATCTTGATAGCTGTGTTGATAAGGAGAACTAGAGAAACCACAAAGGTATTACTATCAGAGTGCTAAGGTAACAAATGGACCATCTTTGTTGTTGAAATAAAAAGTGTGGCTAGGAAGAAAAGAAGAGGCATTATGGTGAAGTAGGTCAATTGCCACCTTGGTTCCACATAGTTTGGCTTTTTGGATTGAATATTAGACATGGTCTCAGTTATAATTCCTTGGTTGCTTCTATTGCTTCAAGCCAAAGGGTCAAAGATACCTGAGGTATTATACCAGAAAATGAAATGACTGAATCCAGTCTGGGTAGTAATGGAAATTAAGACCAAAGCTGTTTTCTGGCAGAAATTAAATACTTATGGCATTTTATATGTGAATGAAAGAAGTGAAAGTTAAGCAGAGCAAATTATTTGCTTTTATTTTAGATTTTGTCAGAGGCAGCAGATTTTTATAACAAAAGGAATTTTAAAATACTAAGTTTTAAATGTGGGAGGAAGTAGAGGCAATAATGATAAATAAAACTCAATCTTCACTGATCTTGCTTGAAAAAGTGGATAAAGGCTAACTGGGTCCACGTAGAGTTTTAATTATTAATATGCTTTAAATTATGAGTAACTATGCTATTTTGTGTGCTAAACGTTTTCCTTTATTGTCAGCTCTGACCTTAGAACTCTGAGATTTGTGCACACTAATTGGGTTTTTAAAAATGTGTTCAGAAACAGACACTAAAAAATAATTTTCTCATTGGACCAGGCACTGTTCAAGCAGAAATCAAAACTATTTCAATGAGGCGTAAAACATCCATCAATTAAGGAGTACAAGAAACTATTTCTTTTTGAAACTTCTGTTTGAGGGATAAATGTTTGTTTGCATAAAAGTTGACCAGGAGATGTTCAATTGTTTAAATGTGATTGAGAAAAAGAAAGCTATGTACTATCATTTTCAGGATAACTCATCGTTCCTAAATATACTAATTGAAATTACATTGTGGCAATGCAATTAAAATGGTAAATAATTGACTTGATCATTATAATTTAGGAAAAAAACAGCTTCCTAAAACTAAGATAAGAAGATGACGGTCAGCCTCTCCAATGTTATAAATCTTGGGGCTGGCAACAAGGGATGCATGTATGTGTTTTCTACAATCTCAGAGCTAGGAAATAAGGAAAGGTTTGACAAATCTGTCTTCTCCTTAAACTTCCATAAAAGATGGGGAAATATTAGAAAAGATTTTAAAAGTTGCATGGGGTGGAGAAGGTCTCAAAAAATAAGTGAATGCTAGCAAGAAAAACAAGCATCAACATGAGTTAGTAGAGAGTCAGGCACTCTTGCACTGACAGCCTGTTTTAGTCTGCTCAGGCTGCCATTACAAAGTACCATAGACTGGGTGACTTAAACAACAGACATTTATTCTCTCACAGTTCTGGAGGTTTGAAGTCCAAAATCAACGTTGTGGCTGATTTGATTGTGTGCCGAGGGACAGAAAAAGAGAGAAAGTGAGCTCTAGTATCTTTCTTATAAGGACACTAATCCTATAAGATCAGGGCTGCACCCATATGGCATCATTTAACTTTATCACCTTCCACAAAGGTCCCATTTCCAAATACAGCCATGCTGGGGGTTAGCACTTCAACATATGAGTTTTGCAGGGACATGGACGTTCAGTTCATAAGATAGCCCAAAAGAGGAATGAGTGGAGGGATGGACTCACTGGGAGACTGTGGGGGCCGGACAGGGTGAGGCGTCCTGGTCTGTGCAGGCTCAGCTGAGAACTACTCTGAGAAACAGAAGTAGCTTTAACTACCCACCACATCCCTGGCAATAAGGAAACCTGATAGTGGGGAGGAAAGGCTGCAAACTTGGATGAGAAGATTCTGTGAAGCCAAACTGTGGGCTGGCTGAGCTCACCCCTATCCCATTCCAGAGCTGATTAAGCCTGAGACCAGAGTGTAATGGACCACCCAGCAGGAGACCAGTGGCATCACTTGAAAAAAGTGACAGAAAAAGGTCTTGGTAGGACCAAACAGAAACTTCAGGTAGAAGTGTTTTCCTTCCCTAAATGAAGGTCTAAGAACACAAGCAAACAGTAAGCCTCTAAAATTACCATTTCTAACTGGGGTAGTGGCTTACGACTATAATCCCAGCACTTTGGGAAGCCAAAGTGGGAGGATTGCTTGAACAGCAGGAGTTTGAGACCAATCTGGGCAACATAGTGAGACCCCATCTCTACAAAAAAATAAAAAAGATATCCAGCCATGGTGGCACGTGCTTCCAGTCACAGCTACTTAGGGGGCTAAAGGGGGAGGATTGCATGAGCCTGGGAGGACAAGACTAGAGTGAGCAGTGATCACACTACTACACTCCAGCCTGGGCAACAAAGCAAGACCCTGTCTCAACAATAACAAAATGCCAATTCCTAAGAATCACTTGGGTGGGAGATACTTGGGACATTTAAACATATCTAAGGTGGTGTTAATAAGGATACAGAGATTAGCTTAAAAAGCAGGGTTTCCCAACTATAGGCATTTTGGGCTGGAAAGTTCTTTAATGTGGGGGTCTGTCCTGGGCATTGTAGAATGTTTAGCAGCATCCCTGGCCTCCACCCACTGGATGTCAGTAGCACTACTTCCCAAGTTTTGACCACTAAAAATGTCTCCAGATATAGCCAGTGTTGAGAACATCTGGCCTAAAGAGAGAGCTGCTAATGGCCTAATAGAGACAATTTAGACATCCATATAAAACGACCATTTCCATAAAAAGCTGAAATGTTAAATGAAGTCATAAGACTATGACAATGTTGAAAAGGAAGACATCATATAATACACCCTAGGAAAAAGTCAAACCAATGTGAGTCAGTTTCTTGCAAAAATGGGAGGGATTAGCAAATTGTTCAATTAAAGAAAACGTTACTAAAACAAAAAATAAATAAAAAATTACAATTAATTCATTATTTAATTTTGTCATTTACTTCTTTCACTGGATAGTTATTGTAGTGTGCCTGAAATGTCAGACATCTACACATTCACACTCATAAATATAATAATTTGATGGTGCAAAATTAATAACTCTTAGGTCAAGGTATGCAATAAGGGATATAACTCAGACAGGGCTGAAACCTGAGTATTTTGGGGGATTACTTTGAGAAACTGACCTGCTCTTTGTCAGGTCTTCCTGTAAATACTTGAATGTGCACTGATATTTTTATATGATTATTTGCACCTGATGGCTCTCAAAAGTCAAGCAGTACATTGCCAGTAGGGTGTAAAATTGTGCAAAGAGAGCTTTTCATGGCACTCCACCTGAGTTCCATGTCTCTGTGTGGAACTTTGGGGGAGCTGGGATACTACATGTTCAGAGGGAAGCATGATGTGGTAGCTCCTATTTTCTATAGCTACCTCAATAAATTTTCATGTCTTTTGCTATTGAAGAAACTTTATGTCTTCTATAACAATGTCTGTTAGTGTCTGTCAATCATATCACTGTCCTGTTGTGATGACTGAGCAGGTGCCTTTTTTAGCCTGCAGTGTTGTATATTAGACATTAGGAAATGCAGAAATGAGACTTAAATTGGCACCAGTGTCTTGTATTTCCCTTTGGATTTTTCTCCTCCTTTTATTTTTGGGGTCATCAGAGGGCCCCTGTGAAGTCACATTACTTTCTTTAGATTCCTCTCTCTTATATTATATTTCTCTTTAGTCTAATTTCTTATTTTATTATAAAATTTACGAAATCACTAATCTCTCTTGAACACCTTTTAGAAACCTTGATTGTGAGGTTATAACCTCATTCAATCTGATATTTTAAGAATAAAGTACAGGGTACCTTTATTTCTATTACATTTTTAGGAACTCCTAGATCCTGAGGAGATATATATATATATACATACATATATATATGTATGTATGTATGTAAAAACTCCAAAAAGATTACTTGCTTCCAAAGTTTCTGTCATACTCATTTTAAGAACTCTACGGCCTTGTTGGTGAGAAGCCCAGAGTAAGAATTCATCTTGATAGCTTCTCTACATGCAGATATAGCATTGTCAGTGAGAAAAGTCAAGAATGTGTCAAATACTTAGTTGAATGATACTTACTTAGACATAGATACCTTACCTCCAAAACAGATATAGAAATGGTATTAGGAAAACATAGTCTATTTATGATGAATTCATAATTGCTGAAATGCTTTTTATTCTGTTTTAAGCTTGTATACTGACATAATTTCAGACCTACATAAAAGTTGTTAAAATAGTACAAACATACACCCTTCATCCAGATGCCATGAATGTTAACATTTCAACACATTTTCTCTGTCTATATGAATCATTTTAAACAAAAGACACAGGCTAAAACACAAGATACTCCTAAGATGTGCAAACTATGACCACAAATATTGCCTCTTTCTCCCTTCACACAAACCTTCTGTGAGCCACACAGCCAGACAATGACAGTTTCCTAGTTGCCCCTTTCCTTTTACATCAGGTGCATGGATCTGTCTCCCTCACTAGACACCTTACGTAACCTTGGAGAGCAGGAACCATTTATTATTTATCTCTCAATCCTTAGCCTTCCGTTCAGTGCCCAGCACATTGTAAAGGTACTCAGTGTGTGTGGAATAAATTTTTCCCTTTAAAGGGATGAGTTTGTCATTTTAGTTAGTTTGTTTGTTTTCATATTGGTTTGCCTCTGAAACAGATATTCCCTTTTATCCACAAGTTCTTCCAGTAAATATAAATCTGTAGGCATATAAAGCCATAGCTGAGACGTTTAGGTCCAGAATCTATGAGGATGTTGCCAGAGAATATGTGGGCATGGGATACAATTCTCATTCAAGAAAGAGCAAGGATTTTGATGATGTTCCAGAATGCTTTTTTTTTTTTTTCAAGGCAGTTCAACAGGATAGCAAACTTATAAAAGTGTAGCAGATTATTATGTGTTTGAATAGAGTAGTGTTGCTGGTTAACAGAGACCTGTAGGTTTGGCACATTCAACAGTGAGCTTTTAACCTAGTCAATACAGCTTGGATTATGGAATGAGAGCCAATTAGATTACACATGCAGATATTTGAATATTAAAATATTGGGTAAAAATAATATGGACCTAGCTGATGAAATCATGGGCTAAAGAAGTGACTGGACCACAAACAGAAATGCCAGATTAAAAAAGAGATCTATCTATTCACTCTTTATTTTTTATTTTATTATTTTTTTTTTAGGATGGAGTCTCGCTCTGTTGCCCAGGCTGGAGTGCAGTGGTGTGATCTTGGCTCACAGCAACCTCCATCTCCTGGGTTCAAGCCATTCTTGTGCCTCAGCCTCCCGAGTAGCTGGGATTACAGGTCCCCACCACCGTGCCTGGCCAGTTTTTGTATTTTTAGTAGAGATGGGGTTTCACCATGTTGGCCAGGATGGCCCCAAACTCCTGACCTCAAGTGATCCACCTGCCTCGGCCTCCCAAACTGGGAATACAGGTGTGAGCCCCCGTACCTGGCCAGCCAGTCACTCTTTTAATATACCTCTGTTGTAATCATAACTTTCCATTATCTTTTGGAAAGTTTTTCTACATTTGAGGAAATCCCCACCTTGTAATTCCTGTGTGTTGAAGTCTGAATTCAAATTACCAGCCTCCTTTACAGCAAGCAATATGGCTTACACTCCATGAATCAGATATATCTATAACAGACTTAAATTTTGAAATAAATGAGAAAATGAAACAATCTTGGCATGAAGTTTCTACTTGTGCCAGCACAGATAATAGCCAGGCCACTTGCAACCTTGAGTGCCTGATGCAGAAGTAGCGTTGTGGCTGGCAGCAGTAATGGTAGAAGTAAAATCAAACTTTTGGCATTTTCGTGCTTAGCAGGGGCAGCAGAATAAGCAGTGGCTTATTCTCAGGCCAATTCTGGGATTTTTTTTTTTAGCCATTTCTCCAGGAAATATTTATTTTAGTTACCTAATACCTTTATTTTTACCTTTAAATATGTTACAGTTAAAACAACCAAAGCAGATTCTTTGTAACTGCCTAATACACTTTTATAGATAATTCCCACTAAAAGGAGGAATGTAATCAACAATCAGGATTGAAGCTCTCAAGAAATAGGAAGAATAAATAGCATCTTTAAGAAAAGCAAATACTGCAGAAACTTAAATGGAATCACAGAATTCTTAGGTAGCTCATATTTTGTTGACTCCTTGGCTCTTAGCTCATGCTCACTTTGAATTCATAGTTGGCCCTTCATAGAGTTCCCCAAGACAGAATCAACTCTACAACACATGCTTGGAAGTGGATGTTTTCTTGAGGATTTCATGGACACATAAAGGGGAGGTTGCATTCTACCATCTTAAAATGTTACACTGTGTGTTACTGTTAAACATCCCTATTCCATTCCCAAAGTCCTTATCTGGGTGACAAAAAAGATAAGGCGGTTGGATTCTGATATCCAGAACATAAGGAAATTTTAACTACATTCTAAAAGCAGAGAGTGCCTTGAAAATACACTTCCCATGGAATAAGCACCATATACTTACAAGTTCCTTTCCTTTAAAAACTTGGGAAAATCTTTTAGAATTCATCATCAATTTTCAGGGAAATGGGGACATAGACATCAATAATTGTGGAAAAATGGCAAAGGAGAAAGTAGAAATTGTTCTTTGTCTCAGTACATTGTTCTTCGTCTCTTTGTTCTTTGTCTCTTTCAGTACACATTTCTCTGTGTGTGTGTGCACGCGCATGTGTGTGCTAAACAGGGATAGGGAGGTTACATAGAAGCATTTAAGTGGCCATGGACCAGTGTGCTTTCTGTAAATTCTCCTGGAAATTCTCCCAATTATTTAAATGTTCCATGCTAATGGGCTTGCCCATCACACCCGTCTGGAAGAGTGGACTCTGATCCTTTGTAAGAGCCAGAGAGTGTCTCTTTTCCCTAGAGCTGACTGCCTCTATTTGTTTTCATTAATGGAAATGAAAACAAACGGAATCCCTGGGTGCCCAAGGCAGAAGGGATGCTGCACACCCACATTGCTGCTGCCTGAAGACTTCCGAGCTCATTCAGAAACCTTGCCAAGAGAGGAGTGCTTCTGCCATGGCTCACCCCTTTAGGGCCTTGGGACACATTATTTTGAATCAGATCTGAAGAGGAGACTGTTGGCCAATCAAAATGCAGCACTAATACTAACTTACTTGCAAACAAATGAAAGCTATGCAGAATCAGTCTCCTCAGATATCACCATTTCTAGGTGAATGCTGAATACTTGCTTCCTCAGCCTGAATTTAGCCACCATCCTCATACAACACTCAAGCTCTATTGCTGTCTTTGGAATTTTGCATAAACAAAGAATCTCATAAATAGTTGCAGTGATTTGTTGGAACTTGTGTTTACAAAAGTTTTTTCCCACTTTGCAACCTCAGGCTCGGATCTGCAGCATTGTAAAGCTGCTTGCCCTCAGCAGATGTTCTGCCTCTTGCTGGCTGTGTTATTGGCTGCACTCATTTGTCTCACTCTGCTATTCAATTCCATAACACAACCTGGAAATGCTATTTCTCCTCTCCACTGTACAACTCTGTCTACTAGTGACTTGTCCACTGCTTCACTCCTGAAACCACAGCTACTGAGCTCTGTATTGTCCTCTGTGTTGCAGTTATTTCTGCTTCCATGGCTCTTCACAGTTGGACACTAAAAGCAGTGATGACTAAAGCCTTCATTTTTTCTCTTGACATCATCTCCCCATGGTTAAGCTTTTCTGTCACAGAGGGAGGCAGCACTGCTAGGAAAATTCAGTCAGCCAGCAAGGATGTCTTAGAGTAATATTTGACCCTTCCCTCACTTTTGTTTCTTTAGTATTTAAAGTAATCTCTATATGCTGCTGAAATGTGTTTAATCTTTATCATCTTATCCATTGCTGTAGTCAAATGCCTAGTCCTATCTCTAATCCAACCTGTTATAATACTATCGTCACTGATCATCACATCTGGGGCTTTAATTCCACAAATGTTTACTGAGAAGTGAGGAAACATCGATTGAGAAGTTGCTTCTGGATGTAGACTCCCTTTTTGCCCATATTCTCGAAACTCTGGAGAAGTGATTTTTTTTGTTTCACAGAGACAAGTAACTCCTTTTTTATTTTTCTCCAAAGAGTTATGCCATTGGTCCCCTCTTCTTGGAGAGGTACCTTTGGTCATCAAAGATGAAAATAAGAGTATGAGCATATTATTTAAAGAGGGGGTTATCTGAGAGAAGTCATAGCTCTGTGACAAGTCGACATTACTTGGGTGTCAGTGGACCCTAAGGTAGTTTGCCTACGGCGAGTTGTGAAATTTGACAATGTGTTATAAATCAAGTGTTTTCCTTGATTAATAAACTTTCTCTTTTATTCTGTGCCAAACACTGTTTGAGTTTGTGGGAGATACAAAGATATGGAGATGAGGTTTCTTCCTCTACTTATTTATTGCAAGTTCCACTTTGACTAGGATCTCCACCCCTCTCTCCAGCAGCTACCTGCACAGGCAAGCCTACAGCAGCTGCAAGAAGGGGCAGAGAGTTAGGAGGGTCAGTGTGACACCATAAGCTACCCACTAAAGATATCAACAACCAGTCTGATGTTCTGTGAGGTTCTGAACACCTTAGTGTCTCTCCATTGTCCTCACCTTCTATGTATCTAAGTAGTTTTCAAGCCTGGGTGCACATTAGAACTATTGGGAAACT
>NW_016107843.1:173272-186064 GCF_001604975.1 Cebus imitator | reverse complement strand
ACAATGAAGAAACCTGCCAAACCTCCACTAAGTGATTAAGGACCTCAACAGTGATAAGATATGTTGATAACATGTGCCATTGATATGTGATAAAAATGGCACTTTACCCCTACGGTCTTTCTCTCCAAAATCTATAACTCAAATCTAATCATGAGAAAAACATCAAAAAAAATCCCAGTTGAGGAACAGTCTAGAAAATAGGGAACTAGCAATCCTCAAAGCTGTCAAGGTCATCAAAAATAAGGAAAGTATGAGAAACTGTCACAATCAAGAGAAGCCTAAGGAGACATGACAACTAAATATAATGTAATATCCTGGATGGGATCCTGATACAGAAAAAGAGCATTAGGTAAAAATCAAGAAAATCTTAATAGAGCATGGACATTAGTCAATAATAATGTATCAATATTGGTTCATAATTATCCCAGTGTCTCATACTAATGTAAGATGTTATAATAAGGGATAATAATAATAACCTGGGTGTGGGGTATATAGGAACTCTCTGCACTTTTTCAATGATTCAATCAATCTGAAACTGCTCTAAAAGAAAAAAGTTTATTAAATAAGTAGATATGGTTGGCTCTCACCCCAGGTAAATACAATCTACATCTTTGCATGTGGCGTCTAGGAAACTTTCGTTATAAGCTCTCCAGGTGATTTTGTCGTGCAGTGAGGTTTAAAAACCACTGGTTCATCTGGCCCCGCCCCTGTGGTCAAGATTCTAATATATGCCTGCTGTCTCATTTCACCTGCTTTTGCCTTCCTCAGCTCTTACAGCTAGATTTATTGATGGGCCTCATTTCTTGGCTCAGGTCCAGCTTGTTTTCTGGGTCAAATCTGAGCAGACCAAAAGATCCAGCTTATAAGGGGAGTGAGCTCAGGCTGGGAGTAGAAAGAGCCTCCAAATGACTCTGCCTAAATCCTGTGTCACTGACTTTCAGTTTTCTGAAAGTTTTTTCTCTCATGCTACATCTGCTAGGTTAGAACTCCTGAGCCCTGTGCCATGAACTACCCAACTTTCTATCTCAGGCTCTGTAGCCTCTGGGTAAGGTTCTCCAGTCCATACCCAAATGTTAGAAATGATCCTAGCTCAACTTCATCTTGCTGGCCTTCTTTTGCTCACCATAATACATTGACTTGATTCCACTCCCATTATGACAACAGCCCTTCTGCCAAGCCAAATTTGCCTTTCTCTTAACATTGAATTTGTACCTCTGATGAATCTGCCACCCCAATATCCAAACACATCAGTCTGGGAACAACACTCTCACATCTACTGCTCTTCACTAAAACTTCTTTCTTATCCCACACTTATCCCATTTTCTAGATTTCATCTATATATTCCCCTTGCTCTTTCTTTCTGCCACTGCCTGTGGAATTTTTCCAGTTCTTCCTTGCCTCACCAATATCACCAGATAAGTGAAGAAAATCTGAAATTTGAAAAACAGACAAAAACAAACAGAAATAATTTGGAAGAAACAGACAATATAGGAAGTAGAAGAAAAGTTAAAAGAGAAATAAAAACCTATAACTATTATTCTAAAAGTGATAAGAGAAACTATTTCATCCATGAAACAAACAAAATGGTAGATTAAAAGTTAAAATTTGATACAGAAAATTTAAAATACAGTTAGAAAAGTTGTTTGGTTTTTGCTTGTGCTTTCACTTCTGGGTAGAGACTTGATAGGTACCCTTGATTTCTTGCCTCTTTAAAATGAACAAATTAGGCAGAATCTTCTTTGGCTACTGCTCTTGGCTGTGTGAGGCTGCCCTGGAGTGTCTGACCAAGTACCTGGTCAGATAAATGAACCTAAGTCTACACTGCAGGGCATTCATATATCTGTAGGATCACCTGAGTGGGGAAGGAGTCTCAAGATCAAGATCAGAAAGTTCCCTTTTAGCCTCAAGTCCAAGTCAGATTTTTGTTTTTAATTCCAACTTTTATTTTAAGTTCAGAGGTGTATGTGCAGGATGTGCAGGTTCATTACATAGACAAACGTGCCATGGTGGTTTGCTGCACAGAGCATCCCATCACCCAGGTATTAAACCCAGTATCCATTAGCTATTCTCTCTCCTCCCATCCCCTACCCTCTCACTGACCTGTGTATGTTTTTCCCCACCATGTGTCCATGTGCCTATGTGTTTTCATCATTTAGCTCTGACTTATAAGTGAGAACACATTGATATGATTTGGCTGGGCCCCACCCAAATCTCATCTTGAATTGTAGTTCCCATAATCCCCATGTGTTGTGGGAAGGAACGAGTGGGAGGTAATTGAATCATGAGGGCAGTTTGCCCCATGCTATTCTCATGATAGTAAGTTCTTACGAGAGCTGATGGTTTTATAAGGTGCTTCCCCCTTCCCTTGGCTCTCATTCTTCTCTCTCTGGCCACCTTGTGAAGAATGATGTGTTTGTTTCACCTTCCACCATGATTGTAAGTTTCCTGAGACCTCCGAAGCCCTGTAGAACTGTGAGTCAATTAAGCCTCTTTCCTTTATAAATTACTCAATCTCAGATATGTCCTTAGAGCAGCGTGAGAATGGACTAATACACATGTGGTATTTGGTTTTCTGTTCTTGTGTTAGTTTGTCAAGGATAATGGCCTCCAGCTCCATACATGTCCCTGGAAAGAACATGATCTCATTCCTTTTTATGGCTGCACAGTATTCCATGGTGTACGTGTACCACATTTTCTTTATTCAGTCTATCATTGATGGGCATTTAGGTTGATTCTATGTCTTTGCTATTATGAATAGTGCTGCAGTGAACATACGTATGCATGTGTCTTTATAATAGAATGATTTATATTCCTTTGGCTATATACCCAGTAATGGGATTGCTGTGTTGAATGGTATTTCTGCCTCTAGGTTTTTGAGGAATTGCCACATTGTCTTCCACAATGGTTGAACTAATTTACACTCCCACCAACAGTGTGAAAGCATTCCTTTTTCTGCACAATCTCATCAGCATTTGTTGTTTTTTGACTTTTTAATAGTAGCCATTTTGACGGTGTGATGATATCTCATTGTGGTTTTGATTTGCATTTCTGTAATGATGAGTGATGTTGTGCTTTTTTTCATATGTTGTTGGCTACATGTATACTTTCTCTTGAGAAGTGTTTGTTCATGTCCTTTGCCCACTTTTTAATGAGGTTGCCAAATCAGATTCTTAAATATGGATTATAGCTCTTAGCCCTGTATTTGGATATTTTGGCATCAACCATCAAGCTGTTAATAAAGTCCTATGGGGCCCCATCTGATTTCTGACATTTGTGTGTGTGATTGAACAGACCGAATCTCAGATGGGAGAGGAATGAACAGTAACTTAAACCTATAACTTTACCCCTTCCCCTAGTAACTAGAAGGAAATGCCAAAAAACTAAGGCATGTGTCAAACATGTATGTTTGAGAAGCTTTTAGTGACCTAAAATAAAATAAAGAATTAATAAATTCCCAATGCTATATCAGGACCTTCTGGTGTCTCTATAGTCAACCTCCTCAGAAGGTTTATATTATATACCTCCAACTCATTGCTCTTATTAACCAAAACAATAACAACAAAAATAATTGTTTTATAAAGTACTTACTTTGTGTCAGGCAGTGTGCTAACTTATACATATTATTTCACTCAAAACATCATAAAAATTTTCTAAAAGGCAAATACACATGTTATTCTCATTTCTCAGATTTAAAAACTGAAACACAGTCCCCTTCTCCAGTGTGGTATAACATCACTCACAGAGAATTTCCCTAGACCCATGGTTTCCAAGATGAGAGGAGAAAATTGGAGGTGGACATTTTGTCTCCCCACCAGTCTGGCAATATTCAAAGGAAGCCCACTCCAATCCTTTACCAAAAGAACCACTGGGAGTGGCAGGAGAATTGAACCACTAGGGGTGAATTGGGGACCAGAGAGGAGAGCTGATCACAGTGACTGGCACACAGATCTTGGCAACTTCTCTGAACTCTGGTTGGCAGGGTGCCATGTTGAAGAGACAGACCAGCACCATGGCACTCCAGGGGTAACAATTCACTAGAAGATGTAAATCCCTGGCCATAGTTTCTATAAAGGTCCTCATACAGAGCCTATCCCTGATCTGGAAACAATCAAAAGGTCAAGATTAAGTTCTGGTACCTGTTTAAGTCCTTCCCAAACTGGAAAACAATGGCAGGGCAGCAATATAGTTCTGGGACAACATTTGCCTTCTGATGCTCACTGTAAGTCTTCCATAGACTGGGAAACAAAAGAAGGACAACCAGTTAGTTCCAATGTAGTTTTTAGTTCTGATGCTAACTATAAGTTCTCTCCAGATTGAGAAGAATCAACAGGCCATCATTTATGCTCTGATGCTTATCAGTAAAGGTCTAACATCACCAAAGTACAACTGCAAACACTAGAAGAGGTGGCTGTTTCTTCAAATGTGTAGACATCAATGTAAAGACACAGAGATTGTGAAAGCTCAGAAAACTATAACGCTACCAAGAGAAGCCAACAAAGTTCCAGGAATGGATCCAGAAGAACTGATGATCTACGAGTTGTCAGAAAAAATCAGATTTATTCTCTTGAAGAAATTCAGGGAATCATGAGAAAATACAGATAGAGAACTAAATGAAATTTAGTTCTACAAAATACCTAGGATAAACTTAGCCAAAGAAGTAAAAGATTGCTACAATGAAAACTATAAAACTATGCTGAAAGATATCAAAAAGGACATCAAAATATGGAAAGATATCCCATGTTCATGGACTGAAAGAGTTAATATTATGAAAATGTCCATACTATACTAAGTGATCTACAGATTCAATGTAATTCATATCACAATGCCAATTACATTCTTAATGGCATAGAAAAAAATACAATGCTAAAATTTGGATGAACTCACACACACACAAAATCCCTAAATAGACAAAGTAATCCTGAGCTAAAAGAACAAAGCTGAAGGCATTACACTACCAGACTTCAAAATATTGTACAAAGCTGTAGTAACCAAAATAAAATGGTATTAGCATAAAAAACAGGCATGTAGACCAATGGAACAGAATAAAAAACCCAGAAACAATTCCATGCATTTATAGCCAACTTTTTTTCAGCAAAGACATTAAGAACATACATTGGAGAAAAGACAGTCTCTTCAATAAATTGTGCTGGGAAAACTGGATATCCATATACAGAAAAATAAAAGTAGGCCCCTATCTCTCACCACATACAAAAATAAAAATGAATTAAAAATTAGATTTAAGACCTAAAACTATAAAACTACTTGAGAGAAAACATTGAGGAAATTATCCAGAACATTGGCCAAGGTGAATATTTTTGGGGTAAGACCTCAAAAGCACAGATAGCAAAACTAAAAAATCAGTGGGATTGCATCAAGCTAAAAAGCTTCTGCACAGCAAAGGAAACAATAAACAGAGTGAAGAAAAAACTTACAGAATAGCAGAAAATATTTGCAAACTATCCAATTGACAAATAATTAATAACCAGAATATAAAAGGAACTCAAATAACTCAATAGCAAAAAAAAATCCTATTTGAAAATGGACAATAATCTGAACAGACATTTAACCAAAGAAGATATACAAATGGCCAACAGGTACATGGAAAATATGCTCAATATCACTAATTTTCAAGAAAATGCAAATCAAAATCACAATGGGATAAAATCTCACTCCAGTCAAAATGACTATTATCAAAAAGACAAAAAAAAAAAAAAAATGCTCGTCAAGATTCAGGGAAAGGGAAANAAAAAAAAAAAAAAAAAATGCTCGTCAAGATTCAGGGAAAGGGAAATGCCAGTACACTGTTGGTGGGAATATAGATTACAACAGCTCCTAGAAGAAACAGTATAGAGGTTCCTTTAAAAGCTAAAATTCAGCATACCATACAATTCAGCAATCCCTGCTGGGTATATATCCTAAAGAAAGGAAATCACCATATCAAAGACATATCTTCACTCCCATGTTTATTGCAGCACTATTTACAATAGCCAAGATATGGAAGCAGCCTGAGTGTCTATCAATGGATGAACAGATAAAGAAAATGTGGTTTATATACAAGAGAATATTATTCAGTTACAAAAAAGAATTAAATACTGTCATTTTCAGCCACATGGATGAAACTGGGGGACATTTTGTTAAGTGAGATAAGCCAGGCACAGAAAGACAAATATCAAATGTTCTCACTCACAAATGTGAGCTAAAAAAGTTGATCTCATGTAAGTACAGAGTAGAATGGTAGTTACCAGAGGGTGGAAAGCGTAGCAGGGAGGAGGAATGAGGAAAGGTGGTATAATGAGTACAAAAATGCAGTTAGATAAAAAGAGCAAGTTCTAGCACTGTAGCACTGTAGGGTGATAATTGTTAACAATAACTTGTATATTTCAGAATAACTACAAGAGAGGATTTGGAATGTTCTCAACACAAATTAATAATAAATATTTGACATGATGTGTATCTCAATTACCCAGATTTGATCATTAGACATTGTATGCATGTATCAAAATATCACATGTACTCCATAAATATGTATAATTGTTACGTATCAATAAAAAATTTAAAAAAAAACCAGACACAGACAGATCAAGTAAATTGTTCATGATCTAGTAAGAAAAGGGGTTTGGGTTAGAATATAGGAAAACTGACTCTAAGCTATATTCTCATTCCTAAACTTTTTTATAGTGCTTTAGTGCAATATTAGTTCTTTGGCTAGTCTCTCTCCTTTCCCTCTCTCTGTGGAAAGCTTGTATATTACTCAAATGCCAACCCAAATGTCATTTCTTCCATGAAACGTTCCTCTCTCAGAATTTCTCTCCTCAGTATTCTCATCAATTTTTAAAAATACCCATATGACATAGGTGGGGTTCCCCAGAAGCAGATCTAATATGAAGGATTTTGTGTGATTTATGAACTAAGTGGTCCCAGGAGAAACTGGTAAGGGAGTGGGGAAGCCAGATAGGGATGAAGGGGAAGGAAGAAGACAGGAACAGGGGAGATTTCAGGCGAAGCCCTACTCACAGCAGGAAAGCTCTAGACTATAAGTTAATCCTCAGAGTTTATCTTGACCTAAGGCAAAGGAGCTAAAATTTCCCCTACACTTACCAGTCATTAGCTAAGCATCTCATCCCTGGAAGATCTAAACTTGCAGACATTTCAGGCTTTCGGTAGGTATGTCAAGACAAAGTGGCTAAATAGCCGAGAGGAGTGCTCTCATAAGAACATGGAAGCAATGGGCTCTTAGAGGCAAAATCATTTAAGAAACTGAGGAGGGGCTTACAAAAATTTGAAAAGGGACGTGAGGGCATCAGGGCAAAGCCCCAGTAGTGCCTGGTGATCTCTGCAATAGAATTTACAGTATTATTACATCTGCACTAATCTTGATTTCAATATGTGCATCCTTTTCTATACTACTTGATAACACCTCTTGCATCTTTTTATTTGCACATAACAAATGTTATTTTGATTTAATTCACCTTAATAATGAAGAGAGGCCATGACCAGACTTGTGAATTATCAATTCATTTCTTGGCTCCTCTGAAAATTATTTACTATCTATCACCTATGATTGGTCTCATTCTTGTTAAAATCCCCAAATATATCAACCTCTACTGAAAGTGCCCTTTTAAATCCTATGAGGATAAAGTTCAGAGGACTTATTTAGAGATCTCTGTCCAGGGCTATTTTCATCTTAATAGAGAACTCATTAATGAACAGCCAAGTTAGCCATTGTACTACCCTTCTAGAACCAAAGAAGTTTCTACCCTCTCAACACCATCCCTTCTCCCTTCTTAATTTCAATACTGAATAAAGAAAATTCAAGGATAATTTTGTAGCTGACTTAAGGTGAAGACAGTGAGTGAATTCGTAATGTGCATAAGTGAATACCTAATTTCACAATATCAAGATAGAGAGAAAGCTCTACATGTTGCGTTGCTGCCATTACAATCATTGTTCATGAAACAACTTGCTCACAGGCTCATAAAACCATTTCCTTTCAGTGCTTTCTCAAGGCTGGAAGATAACATTAGTGCAGTCATTTGGTTTCCACAGACTACATATAGCAAGAACTGCAATGAAGAGAAATCACTGAAATTACTTGTGCTACAAACATAAAGTAGAAGCAACTGGTAGTCCTTTATCAAATTTCTACATAAAATGCCTAGCGTTATTGAATACTTACTGTGGGCCAGCTCATTTGTGAGTGTTAGAGATGTCTTAGCTAGTTTATCCACATAACTACACTTTGATATGTGCCCTGTTTTTTAGATGAGGAAACTAAGATCTTGGGGCTTGAACCATGTGATCAAAGTCAGATTTCCCAAAAGTTATATAGTAGAAATCTGAGATTTGAGTACAGGAATAAATGACTGATGTTAGCATCTGAACTCAGAACTTTATTCCCTTCTAGTTTCCCACACAGAATCAGAACATCGGGTGGGGGGGGGTCTTCAATCAAGTTCTCTCAATACATATAGAACCTTTTTAATATCAATATCATGAAATCATTTTGAAAGTCTCACATTGAAGATGTTCCTTCTAATGAAGCCTTAAATATGTATCTAGCACTCAACACAAATGTCTTAAATACCTCTTTAGAATCCCTCATCATGTACAGCTTTGCTGAACTTAAATGAATTATAGAATACTGTTGTATAAATATAATAGAACTAAGGATACAAGAAAAATATTTATCCTATTAGACAAAATGACATAGTGTTCGTGTGCTTGAGAGCATTGGAACTGAGCAATAATGTTCGCTTAAAGTAACAGCTGTGTAAATGGGCCTCTATTCTAGAACATGTGCTTAGCCATTAATCCATATTTGTCTACACATAGACAACAATGCATATATAATTCTCTAATTCAGACGTTTCATTACTTCAATCCAGCTTTGTGTCTATTAATCCTATTTAATCGAACTTCTAATTAAATAGCTTTCAACTGAACTATTAAACTGCATGCTATTTTTTACTTAAAGTAATGAATTATGGTATGTATGGTTGTTGAGAGTAGACAGAGTTTTTAATTTTGTTTGTTATTTTAAATTTTGTTTCATTCTTTCTTAGGTTAAATTTAATCTTGCATACTTGTCTTTCTTAGGGTATCAAGGTTCTGCAAGGAAACAGAGGCAAGCTTAAGTATGTGGGGAGAGTTTAATGAAAGGACAATTTACAGAGAGGTGGACAGGATGTAAGGAAACCATTAAAAATGGCACAGTACCCAGGACTAGTAAAAAGGGGCTGGGGCTATTATTTATTGCTAGCCCTTGGTCCAAAGAGAGGGAACCATTATCAAGACCTAGAGATCTACAGGATTGCGTGGGATGGCTGCTAACAGGCCCTGCAGGAAGAAAGCTAAGAACATAAATACCCAACCTTACCCTTCTCCCTCCTTCCAATCTCCCACTACTGGCAGAGCCCAATGGGAAGCCAGAAGGAAAGGAAGCCTGTTGATGATCCGCTTCTTAGGGCACAAAGAAGAATGTTGTCACACTCACGAAACAAAGCATTCCTGCAGTGTGGGCACTGGATTTCCTTCATCACTGCATCCTCTAGACACAGCAGGAATTTAGCTAAAGTGGTATGAAGGAGTAATTCCTCTTATTGCTAGAAAAGAGATCATCAGTGTAATCTGTGGAAAATTAGATTATAGAAAGAACAGAACCAGAGGTTTACCAATCAGATTTATCTCAAAACCACTGAGTTGATGGTTTTTTCAAAATAAGAAAATGATGAGCCTACTCAGCAGCATTTCTATCATCTGAGTTACATTTAGAATCATAAAGTAAGTTTATTTATTGAAATTAACTTTTCCCTTCATTTGTTCTGACTTAAGTGCCCAGCTTTTAAAACTGTGCGACAAATTTAAGTCTTACTTTGGAACTTGGTTTTTGTATTTTCCTTGTTTTCATGGTTTTCTTTCTACTTCTATATCTTCTCCTCTTTCCTTCTTCCTTTTTTTCTTTCTCATTTAATAGTTGAGGTCCCGGAGATAGAGAATAACCTATTTGGGAGAAAATCTAGTGAATAAAAAACCACTTGCTTATTTCATTCTGGGTCAGTTAAGTGATTACCTCTGTAGTGTGATGTTAATACCTTTCCCTCTTTTTTTTTTTTTAACTGAGATCTATATAATCTCAACATCCCCAGCCCACCAAGTTCTTCTCTCACAGAAGCAATGCAGAAACCAATGAGAATCCTCACCCAGTTACAATTCACATCCTGTACACAAATTACCTAATACTGGAGAAGGGTTCTAGTGGCCTGTGGTACAATTTGCCTTCAGGTCTTTTGTCTGCTCAGGGCTATGTAAGAAAGGTACAGTTACTATCCCTTCACCACATAATGTGTTGCTTATTTTTTATCACTAACTCCCACATCCTCTTTACTGAGTTCTGCAAATAGTCCTTGCTCTACCCACCCTTTTCCTGTTTTTGTATGTCAAAACTCATTTAATAAGTACCCACTGGATATGCAGTGTGTCAGCCATCAACAATACCTCCTCCTGACCTATACCCCTATTTAGGCCAGCAGTGCTTTCTTGTTGCTTAGAGTCCCCCATTTCACTTTATCTCCCCCTGCACTTGCTAGAAAGCTCTCATCTCTCCTGCCTACAAAATTGTTTTCTCACTCCCTTTGACTCTAGCTCATATTTTAACCTTGCTTAATTTTTATCTCCCCTTAACATGCATACCTCACACACACACACACACACACACACACACACACACACACACACACTGAGTTTCTGGTAACTATGACGTTAGCTGTGTTTTATACCGATGAAACTGTCTTGCCTGCCCTCTCAACCCTGCAACCAAACTTAGTTTACAGAATTTTCTTTGGCACATATTGTGTTTTGATGACAGAATTAGGCATCAAGTCCTCTGTCCCATGAAAACAACCCACAAGAGGCAGTGCTGACTTCAAAAATAAATATTATAGACAAACTACTGGTAAAAACAAATTTTTAACTTTGTAACTTAAGCATTTGTATTCCTAAGGACAATCATGGCTTGTTTGACCAGGACAGGGAAGAAAATTACATCCTCTCCTCCAGGTATAGAATAATGGCTTCATGAGGGAAATAGTGTAAACTTCTGGTTGTTGAAAACATCAAGCCAATGTACTCACTTTGTGAACAGACTGATTGAATTCAGCCCATTATCATACTAATACAACTAATTTGTGAGAAATGGAAATGTGAATTTAGTTTTTACTTTAGTCCTCTCTCTGGCTTCTGAGGTCCCTTGTTGTGGATTCTTGGTGTAGTTTGTTTAAAAATGAGGTATATTTATTTTTTTTAGAGAAAGTACATGATTATATTTCACTTAATCAAGAAGTGTAAGTAATGGTAAAGATGGACAGAGTACATAGTTTTATGAATTGGAAAGTTCTTTGCCATGAAAAATGTCATTTTGAGGCTATGGAATGCTTCGTTTGCAGATGAGCACAAGCAGTTCTTTCACTAAGTTGGTACCAATGCCAAAAAAGAAGAGTACAGTTTGCAAAAAGAATATAGAATATATCAAACATGAACCATGTATTAGGCTGTTCTTGCATTGTTATAAAAAATAATACTTAAGGCTGGGCACAAAGAAAAGACGTTTAATTGGCTCACAGTTCTGCAGGCTGTACAAGAAGCATGGCCCTAGCATCTGCTTCTGGTGAGGATCTCAAAAAGCTTGCAATCATGGCAGAAGCTGAAGGGGAGCAGGTGTATTACATGACAAGAGCGAGAGGCAGGGGAAGCTGCTACACTCTTTTAAACAATCAGATCTCATGTTAACCCAGCAAGAACTCACTCATCATCAAGGATACTAAGCCATTCATGAGGGATCCACCCCCATAATCTAAACACCTTTCACCAGGGCCCACCTCCAACATTAGGGATTACATTTCAACAAGAGATTTGGAAGAGACAAACACCCAAACTATATTGTTCTTCCCCTGGTCCCCCAAATCTCATGTCCTTCTCACATTGCAAAATACAATCATCTTTTCCCAACAGTTTCCAAAGGCCTTAACTTGTCCCAACATCAAGTTCAAAGTCTTAAGTCTCATCTGAGACTCATCGCCTTCCAACTATGAGCCTGTAAAATCAAAAGAAGTTATTTACTTCCAAAATACAATGATGGTACAGACATTTGGTAAACATCTTTGTTCCAAAAGAGAGAAAAGGTCTATAAGCTTCACATAACTCTGAAACCCAGAGGAGCCAGGATGTGAGGAGCAGTGTCCTGAGGCTGAGCAGGGCAGCAGCACCCCCGGCCTGGCTTTGAAACCATTCCTTCCTCCTTGGCTTCTGGGCTTGTGATGAGAGGGGAGGCCTGGAAATTCTCTGAAATGCCCTCAAGGCTTTTTTTCCCATTGTCTTGGGTATTAGCACTTGACTCCATTTTTGTCATGCTAATCTGTTTAGCAAGTGGTTGCTCTGCAGCCCTCTTGAATTCTTCCCATCAAAGTGAACCCTTCTTCCTCCACCCACATGGCCAGGCTGTGAATTTTTCACATTTTTACTCTGCTTCCCTTTTAAATACAAGTTCCAACTTTAAGACATTCCTTTGTTTCTGCATCTGATTATGGGCTGTTAGAAGCAGCCAGGATATATACTGGGCTGCATTCCCAGGAGGTTAAGGCATTCTAAGTCACAGGATGAGATAGGAGGTCGGCACATGGCACAGGTCATAAAGACTTTGCTGATAAAAACAGGCTCCAGTAAAGAAGCTGGGCAAAACAAAAGCAGCTTTTGTTTTCTTTTTCTTTTCTTTCTTTCTTTCTTTCTTTTTTTTTTTTT
>NW_016107843.1:156881-173241 GCF_001604975.1 Cebus imitator | reverse complement strand
GACAAGATCTTTCTCTTTTACTAAGAATGAAGTTCAGTGGTGCAATCACAGCTCGCTGCAGCCTCAAACTCCTGGGCTCAAGCAATCTTCCCACCTCAGCCTTCTAAGTAGCTGGAGCTGGGTGTGCCAACACACCCAGCTATTTATTTTTATTTTTGTACAAATGGGGTCTTGCTATGTGGCCCAGGCTGGTCTTGAACTCCTGGCCTCAAGTGATGCTCTCACTTTGGCCTCCCAAATTGCTGGGATTATAGGTGTGAGCCAGCATGCCCAGCAGGCCAACTGTTGAATGCTTTGCTGCTTAGAGACTTCTTCTGCCAGATACCCCAAGTCATCACTGTTAAGTTCAAACTTCCACAGATCCCTAAGACTTGAACATAATGCAAAGTTTTTTTTTTTACTAAGTCATGACAAGGGTGACCTTCACTCCTAATAACTTCCTAATTTCCATCTGAGACCTCATCAGCCCGGACTTCACTGTCCATATTTCTATCAGCATTTTGTTTGTAACTGTCAGAGGCATTTGAAACAGGGTAACTTCATCTTGAATAGGGGATGAGTAAAATGAGGCTGAAATCTACTGGGCTGCATTCCCAGGAGGTTAAGGCATTCTAAGTCACAGGATGAGATAGGAGGTCAGCACATGATACAGGTCATAAAGACTTTGCTGATAAAAACAGGCTCCAGTAAAGAAGCTGGCCAAAACCCACCACCAAAATGGAGACGGTGATGAGTGACTTCTGGTCATCCTCGCTGCTACACTCCCACCAGTGCCATGACAGTTTACAAATGCCATGGCAACATCAGGAAGATACCCTATATGGTCTGAAAAGGGGAGGCATGAATACTCTATACCTTGTTTAGCATATAATCAAGAAATAACCATAAAAATGGGCAACCACCAGCCTTAGGGGCTACTTTGCATATGGAGTAGCCATTCTTTCATTCTTTTACTTTCTTAATAAACTTGCTTTCACTTTATGGACTTGCCCTGAATTCTTTCTTGTGAAAGATCCTCCCTTGGGGTCTAGATCTGGACCCCTTTCTGGTAACACAACCATTTAACCATTGTCTAAGTAATTCCAAACTTTCCCTTATCTTTCTCTCTTTTTCTGAGCCCTCCAAACTCTTCCAACCTCTGCCTATTATCCAGTTGCAAAGCAGTTTCCACATTTTTAGATGTCTTTTTTATAGCAATGCCCCACTACTCAGCACCCATTTTCTGTATTAGGCCATTCTTGCATTGCTATAAAGAAATACTTGAGATTGGGTAATTTATAAAGAAAAAAAGTTTAATTGGTCCATGGTTCTGCAGGCTGTACAGAAAGCATGGCACCAGAATCTACTTCTGGTGAGGGCCTCAGGAAGCTTACAATCACGGAGGAAAGCAAAGAGGGAGCCAGTGTGTCGTATGGAACGAGCAGGAGCAACAGGCCAGACATGATGGCTTACACCTGTAATCCCAGCACAACATGGTGAGACTCCATTTCTACAGAAAAATTAAAAATTAGCTGAGTGTGCTGGTGTGCACCTGTGGTCCCATCTGCTTGAGAGGCCAAGGTGGGAGAATTGCTTGAGCCCAGGAGGTCAAGGGTACAGTGAACCACTATCACACCATTGCACTTTAGCTTGGGTGACAGAGTGAGACACTGTCCCCCCCCAAAAAAAAGTGGGAGCAGAAGAGAGGGAGGCAGGAGATGCCATACTCTTAGCCAGATCTCATGTGAACTAACAAAGCAAAAACTCATTCATCACCACAAGGATGATGCTAACCCATTCCTGAGGGACCCACTCCCATGACCCAAATACCTTCCACTGGGCCCCACTTCCAACATTGAGAATTACACTTTGACATTAGATTTGGAGCTGACAAACATCCAAACTACATCAAATGTTTATGCTGGAAAGAGATGAAGTGTAAGTACATTAAAAGGACATCATTGAAACAAAACATATTTATTTAAAAGATTCAAAACAATTATTTTCTCTTACAAATACTTCCACTCTACCAGAGCTCTGGGCATTTGATTCTAAAATCAACATTACTATTTTCATGATTACTCATCATTAATTGTGCACCTATCATGAAATTGGCTCTTCTACTCAGTAGCTGGGTATTTAATTCTGTATGCTTCAGAGTCCTTATCTGTAAAATGGAGATCAAAATAATACACATCTTATAAGGTTGTTGTAAGAACAAATAAGCTAATATATACAAAATGCTTGTGACTGTGCCTGATGCTTACTGTTCCCAGTAGCAGGTATTATTTGAATCACTGTTATTATTACTTTGCTTTCTTTCAGTTCATCTGTGAAGATTAAATTAGCTATCATTATTATTCTAGTTTTACAGATGAGAGAAGTGAAGTCCAGAGAAGTTAAACAACTTTCTCAAGGTAATACAGGTAGTCAGCGTAGAAGTCTGTCTGAAGAGTGTGTTACAAAGGACAATGTGATCTGAATTTCATTAATGTTGATCTAAGGGAAAACTTATGTTTTAACTATGTTGAAAATAGACTATTTTGGTGTATTTATTCAGTGACATTTTCATTACAAAAAGATTTTGCCTCCAGGTTTCCTTGGCCCCATTTGTTTTGCCATTCTTCCATCCCAGGCCCTCCCTCAGCA
This sequence comes from Cebus imitator, assembly GCF_001604975.1. Classification (NCBI taxonomy): domain Eukaryota; kingdom Metazoa; phylum Chordata; class Mammalia; order Primates; family Cebidae; genus Cebus; species Cebus imitator. The sequence goes on along the minus strand of NW_016107843.1, from coordinate 170,613 downwards.
ATTACAGATTGCAGGATGGAAGAGAAGAGGGAAAGGTAGAAAACAAGCAGCAAAATCAGGCTGGAGGAGGGTGTGATGCTCTTTGTCCATTTGTACTCAGAACTCAAATGCTCAACTCAGCTTCAGCAACAATTCATCTTGTAAATCAATTTGGCAGGGCATCAGCTTTAAAATCCATTACCTTGAATCAGTAGTGGAGTTTGCAGCTAATTTGCCAACAGGGAACCCTTACACGGCAGTGACCTTTTAAACTAGCATAAACCAGTGTTCTTGCTCACCTCTGCTTCTCTCCACGCCACTGAGTCAGCTTTGTTCCTGCCTGTTTCCTCATGTGGAAAGAAGAGTTGAAATGTTTACTCTCATTCTCCTTAACAAAATAGACATTAGCAGAATGATGACATTGTTTCTTACTCTAGATTATCTCTTCAACTTTTACTTACCTCAACATCTATCACCAAATCATTTTCTTAATAGGAAGAAGCTTAATAACTATTTTTTAAATGCTCACTTATTTATCAGTTACTTAAAGTCTGGCTTTCCACCACCAAAACTTGACAGAAATTGTTTCCTGGAAAACCACCCATGATACCCTAATTACCTGAAACTTATTTTTCTTTTATTCTTTGGCAGTGCTTCTCCAGCATTTGACCATATGGACTACCAATCTTTTCTTCTTGAAAATCTCTATTTCCTTTTTTTCCACAACATTAAACTATTCTGGTTATTCACCCATCTGAAGACTGCTCAATATCAAGCTCTTCAGCATCTTATAGATAATCCATGAGCATATTTCATTAACTTCCATGTTAGACAGGATATTGACCATCCCACATAGGTCCATGTCCTAATCCCTGGAATCTGCAAATTTTGCATGGTAAAAGGGAATTAGCAGATGTTGATTATGTTAAGGACCTTGAGATCGTGAGATATTCCTTTATTATCCAGGTGGGTCAAATGTAATCACAAGGATATTTATTAAAGAGAAGCAAGAGAGAGAGTTGGAGTCATAGCAGGAGATATAATTTTGAAGCAGAGGTGAGAGAAGAGAGAGAGATTAGACTGCTTGTTTTGAAGATGGTGGAAGGCGTCATAGCCAAGTAAAGTGGACAATCTCTAGAAGGTGGAAAAGGCAAAGAAATAGATTTTCCCCTAGACACTCCCAAGGGAATACAGCCCTACCTACACCTTTTCTTTAGGACTTCTAACTTCCCACACTCCCAGATGATAAATTTGTGTTATTTGGAACCACTAAGTTTGTGGTGATTTGTTACAGGAGCAATAGGAAACCAATAAAGCTGTCTTTTTCAATTCTTTAGTTCTCTCTGGGAAAATTCTTCCAAATTCCAGGATTGACAATTACCTTCTAGACATCTCTACCTGGATACTTCAGCAGCATCTCAAACACAACTAGTCCAACATTAAAATTATTGTCTTTCTCCAAACATCTATTCCTCAGTAGACATTTACAACTGTATTCTTTCATTTATTTATTGACTGTTTCATTAATGTATTTATTCACAAACTAATATGTTTATGAGTGCCTAAATGCTGACATTTCTGAGACTCTCAGAATGCAAGTGTGAACAAAATATAAAGTTTCAGCCCTGATGGGGATGATATTCTAGAGAAGATATAAACAAAACCAGGAAAAAGAAACCAACAAATAAAATAGTTCCAGCTAGTGAAAGTTTTATGAATACTATCAAGCAAGGTAATGGAATAGAGAGTAATGTGATGTAGGACAGGTGGGTGGTGGCTATTTTAAATAGAATGTTCAGAGAATGTCTATCTGAGAAGGTGATATTTGAGCAGAGATCTAACTGAAGAGAAGAAGTAGGGATGAGAGTATGTAGAGGAGTAGCACTCCAGAAAGAAAGCACAACAAATAGAAAGGCCTTGAGACAGGAATGAATTTGGATCATTTATGTTCAACTGATTACAATAAGATAGGAGTAGATTGGGCAAAGTGGGGAGGGGTAAAAAATGGGATCAGAAAGATAGGCAGACTTTTTTGGGTCATAGTCATAACTTTGATTGTTATCTCAATGTGATAGAAAACCACTAGACAATTTTGAATAGGGGAGTGAAGTAATCACTGTGGCTTCTTTATAAAGAACAAAATAAAGAGAGAAAAAAGAAGCTCTGATGATGGGGGTGATCCTCTAAAGAGGGGATAATTTCCAGAGCAAAAATATCAGGTGGTACAGAGGAGGAGGTTTACAGTATAAGTTTCGTTGTTATTATTATTAGTTACTTTTTACAGATGGCATAGAGAGAATATCAATTCTTAGGAGAGGTTGTAGATTTGATAACAATAAAAAGGAGTATGAATACAATGAAGGATTAGAAAAGAGAAAAGAAGTCAGGAAATAGACATCTCAACAAGTAGCACAGCAACTTTACCAGTAAGACAAGGTGCATTTGCTAGGCAACAGCGATGAAGGCCCATTTAGATAGTAGTTAGGAATTCTGATAGGATTTAAGAATAGTTGAAATGAGGGTAATAGATTTATGAGCTAGAAACATAGAAGACTGTGGTCATGATGTTTGAGTTCAGATTAAGGATATTTTCCAATATAAATGAGGCTGAGTAACTAGGAGTACAGTATACAATGACTGTTAAAATAATAAACTAGGCACTGTGAGGTCTGGGGCAATGCAATTCAAAGACCTGTGGCTTTTGATGGAGAATTAAGGTAAAATGCTCTGGAAGTGACAAGGATACCTACCTTACCTTGAGATCTTATAAGTAGCTTATAAGAGGGTTGCAGAAAAAAACACTATTGTCCTTAGGAAACAGCCAGATTATAATTAAAACAAGAAGGTGAAGGGAGCATTAAGAGATAAGGTAAAGGAAACAGGGGATTTTGCTGATGACAGACCTGGAATTTCAGAGAATGTGGAACTGAGGATCAGTGAAGTATGAGAGATATCAGACTTGCACTTGCATGGACATGGGTGGAAAGAAAGTCTAGATGATGACGGGCGACATGGAAGATTTAGACTTCTGATAGCAACTGATGAAAGCACACATGGGAGGAAGGTTTATAAAATAGGAAGGAAAATGACTTAGTCTTGATATAATCTCTTAGAAGAAGACAGGGCATCAGTTCTATTGAGAGTGACAGTTGCTATCACTAGCCTTCACAATGTTGAGTTTTGTTGTAAATATTGTCTTGCTGGAGCACTCTGAGCCCTGTGGACTTATTTTATAGTGGAGGAGGATTTCACTGGAAACAGGTGCTTGTTAGGCCTGTCTTGAATCTGGTTGAGAGTAACGGTGTTCTGGCCAAGGGATAAAGGTGATCCTACTATGTCATTTTGCCCAGATTTCCTTTTTGAGTCCTAGGCCTCCATGTCCAACTCTCCGTTCAACTTCTACATTTCAGTGGCTCAAAGATATCTTAAATTCAACAAGTTCAGCACAGCACTGATAACCTCCAAACTCTATACTCCAAATTTAATCATCTTTCAGTGTCTCCTCACATATGGGACAGTACAAACCAAAATTAAAGGATCATCCTTGACATTTCTTTCTCCTTAACCACCATATTATATCTACTCTGGAGGAAAGTAGAGCAAGATGGCTGAATAAAAACCTCTACTGATCGTCCTCCGCACAGGAACACCAAATTGAACAACTATCCACACATGGGTGACTGATCACAATACCTGGTTTTAACTTCCTATCACGGAAGGAGTCACAGAAGAGGGTAAGAAAGACAGTCCTGAGTTGCCAACGCCACCCCTCCCCCATAACCTGGCAGTAGCTGTGTGGCACAAAGAGAAAATCTGTGTACTTGGGGAAGGAGAGCACAGTGACTGTGGGACTTTGCATTGAAACTCAGCACTGCCCTGTCGCAGTGGAAAGCAATACTAGGAAAAACTCAGCCAGTATGCATAGAGGGAACATTTAGACAAGCCCTAGCCAGAGAGGAATTGCCCATCCCAGCCATCAGAACCTCAGTTCTGGCAAGCCTTGCCACTCCAGGTTAAAGTGCTCTGATGTTCTAAATAAACTTGAAAGGCAGTCTAAGCCACAAGAATTGCAATTCCTAGACAAGTCCTGGTGTTATGCTGGGCTCAGAGCCAGTGGACTTGTGGGGCGCACCACCCAGTGAGACACCATTGGGATGGCCAAGGGAGTGCTTGAGCCACTTCTCCCCCAACCCTAGGTAATGCAGCTCACCGCTCTGGGAGGGACTCCTTCCCTCAATTTAAAGAGAGGAGAGGAAAGAATAAAGAGGACTTCATCTTGCCACTTTGATACCAGATCAGCCACAGTAGGCTAAGGCACCAGGCAGAGTTCCAAGACCCCCATTTCAGGCCCTAGCACCCTGAAGACATTTATAGACACACTGTGGGCCAGCAGGGAACCTGCTGCCTTGAAGGGAAGGCCTCAATCCTGACATAAATCATTGTTTGTTGACTGAAGAACCCTTGGGTCCTGAATAATCAGCAGCAGTGGTATCCAGGGAATACTCACTATGGACCTTGGGTAAGACTCAGAGATGTGTTGTCTTTAAGTGTGACCCAGCACATTTCTTGTTATGGTGGCAATGGAGAGGGACTCCTTCTGCTTGAGAGAAGGAGAAAGAAGAATAAGGGGACTTTGTCTTATTGCTGAGGTACCAGCTTAGTCACAGTGGGGTGGAGCAACAAGCAGCCTCCTGGGGCCCCAGATTCCAAGCCTTGGCTCTTGCATAGCATCTGAACCTTCCCTGGGCCAGAGAGGAGCCCACTGCTCTGAAAGTAGAGTCACAAACCTGGCAGCATTCACCACTAGCTGACTGTAGAGCCCTTGTGCCTTGAATGAACATCAGTGGTAGCAGGCAGTATACAATCTGTGCCTGAGGTGACAGTAGACATGGGGAGAAATTCCTCAATTTGTGGAAGGGGAGCGAAGAGTGGGAAGGATTTTTTCTTGTGGCTTGGGTGCCAGCTCAGCCACAGTAGAATAGAGCATCAGGTAGATTCCTAACATTTCCAACCCCAGGCCCTGGCTCCTGGATGACATCTCTGGACCCACCTGAGACTATGAGGAACTCACCACCCTGAAGAGAAGGACACAAGCTTGGGCAGCTTTTCCACCTATTGATTATAGGGCCCTAGGGCCTTCAACGAACATTGGCAGTAGCCAGGCAGTGGTTACCATGGGCTTTGGGTGAGACCCAGTGCTGTGCTGGCTTCAGGACTGACCTAGCACAGTCCCAGTATTATGGTCACAGGGGTCCTTGTGTCACTCCTCCCCCAGCTCCAGGCAAGTCATCATGGAGACAGAGAGATTTGGGAGAAAGTAGGGGAAGAGAGAAAGTAAGGGAAGACAATGAGAATCCCTTCATGATGATCCAGAGAATCCTTCCAGATCTTATTCAAGACTGCTAAGGCAGTACTTCTACCAGTCTGCAAGAGCCACAGTGTTACTGGAATTGGGGTGTCCCCTAATGCAGATATGGCTACAGCAACCAACAAGTTAGATCACAACACCAAAGTCCCTTTGAATACCTGAAAATCTTTCCAAGAAGGATGGGTAAAAGCAAGCCCAGACTGTAAAGACCAAAATGAGTATTTAACTCCTCAATGTTGAGACACCAGTGAACATACATAAGCATCAAGACCATTCAGCAACATGACCATCTAGGAAACATGACAAAATAAACTATATAAGGCTCCAGGGATCAATCATGGAGAGTCAGATATGTGACTTTTCAGACAAAGAATTCAAAATAGCTGTTTTGAGGAAACTCAACAAAATTCAAGATAACACAGAGAAGAAATTTGGAATCCTATAAAACAAATTTAACAATGAGATTGAAATAATTAAAAATATTCAAACAGATATTGCTAAGTTGAAAAATGCAAATGACATAGATAGTGCAGGGTTGGAAAACGTAATTGACATACTGAAGAATAAACAGAACTGTTCAAGCAGAGGAAAGAATTAATGACCTTGAAGACAGGCTATTTGAAAATATACCTTCTGAGAAGACAAAAGAAAAAAGAATAAAAAAGAATGAAGCACATCTATAAGATCTAGAAAATAGACTTAAAAGGGCAAATCTAAGAGTTATTTGTCTTAAATGGGAGGTAGAAAGAAAGATCCAGGAAGAAAGTGTATTTGAAGGTATAATAACAGAGAACTTTCCAAACCTAGTGAGAGAGATTAATATTGAAGTTCAAGAAGGTTTTAGAACACCAAGCAGATTTAACCAAAAGAATACTACCTCAAGACATTTAATATCTAAACTCCTAAAGGTCAAAAACAAAGGATTCTAAGAAAGCAAGAGAAAAGAAACAATTAACAAAAAATGGAGCCCCAAAACGTCTGGCAGCAAAATTCTCAATAAAAACTTTACAGGTCAGGAGGGAGTGGCATGGCATATTTGAAGTGCTGAGGGAAACAACAACAAAACAAACAACAAACAAACAAAAACCTTTTATCCTAGAATGTAGTGAAAATACCCTTCAAATATGAAGGAGGAACAGAGACTTTCCCAGACAAACAAAAGCTGAGGGATTTCTACACTAGAACTGCACTCCAAGAAATACTAAAGATAGTTCTTGAATCTGAAAGAATAGGACATTAAGGAGAGATAAGAAATCATCTGAAGGTAGAAAACTCACTGGCAATAGTAAATACAAAGAAAAATAGAGAATATTAAAACAGTATAATTGTAAATACAAAGAAAAATAGAGAATATTATAACACTATGATTGTGGTATATAAACTCATATTTTGAGTAGAAAGACTAAATGATGAACTAATAATAATAACTACAACTTTTCAAGACATAGACAATATGTCTTGAAATACAATAAAATATAAATAGAAACAACAAAAGTTTAAAAGCAGAGGGATAAAATTAAAGTGTAGAATTTTAATCAGTTTTCTCTGTTACTTTGGTTGTTTGTTTACAAAATCAGTCTTCAGTTGTTATCAGTTCAAAATAATGGGTTATAAGATATGATTTGCAAGCCTCATGGTAACCTCAAATAAAAAACCTCAAATAAAAAAATAAAAAACCTCAAATAAAACCTCAAATACAACAGATACACAAAAAATAAAAATCAGGAAATTAAAACATACCACCAGAGAAAATCACCTTCACTACAAGAAACACAAGAAAGAAGGAAAGAAGGAAGAGAATACCACAAAACAGTCAGAAAACAAATCATAAAATGGCAGGAGTAATTTCTTACTCATCGATAACACTGAATATCGATGGACTAAACTCTCCAATCAAAATCCATAGAGTAGATGAATGAGTTTTTTTTCAAAAAGACCCAAAGATCTGTTGCCTACAAGAAATATAATTCATTTATAAAGACACACATAGACTGAAAATAAAGGGATGGAAGAAGACACCTCATGCAAATAGAAACCAAAAAGAAAGCAGGAGTAACTCTACTTAGACAAAATATATTTCAACAGAAAAACTATAAAAAGAGACAAAGAAGGACATTGTATAATGATAAAGGAGTCAATTCAGCAAGAGAATATAATAATTGTAAACATATATACATCCAACACTGGAGCACCCAAATATATAAAGCAAATATTAGAGCTAAATAGATAGATAGACCCCAATACAATAAAAGCTGGAGACTTCAGAACCATACTTTCAGCATAGAAAAGATCATCCAGATAGAAAATCAACAAGGGAATATCTGACTTAATCTACATAATAGATATTTGCAGAACATTTCATCCAATGGCTGCAGAATACACATTCTTTTCCTCAGCATATGGATCATTCTCAAAGGTAGACCATATGTTATACCACAAAACAAGTCTCAAAACCTTCAAAAAATTGAAATAATATCAAGCATATTCTGTGATCACAATGGGATAAAACTAGAAATGAAAAACAAGAATTTTGGAGATGATACAAACACAGAAATTTTAAAAATATGCTCCTGAATGATCAGTGGTTTCATGAAGAAATTAAGAGAGACATTGAAAAATTTCTTGAAATGAATGACAATGGAAACACAACATACCAAAGCCTATGGAATACGGCAAAAAATGGTACTTAGAGGGAAGCTTATAGTTGTAAGTGCCTACATCAAAAAAGAAGAAAAACTTCAAATAAGAAACCTAACAGTACATCTTAAAGAAGTAGAAAAACAGAAGCAAACCAAGCCCAAAATTAGTAGAAGAAAAGAAATAATAAAAATCAAAGCAGAAATAAATAAAATTGAAACAAAAAACAATAAAAAATATCAACAAAAAAGTTGTTTCTTTGAAAAGATAAAGCTGACAAACTTTTATCCAGATTAAGAAGAAAAGAAAGACCCAAATAAGTATTTAAAATAAGAATTTAAAATAAAATCCCAATTGTTTGTCATAATATTTATGACCCAACAAGAACTGTTTCTAGCTCACCAAACTCTACCCACACAAACCCTTCGCCCTTTGATCATCCTAAATTTCTTCCAAACTTTGGACTTTTGCCTTTGTTATTCCCTCTACCTAGAACTCTCAGTTCTAGAGTTTCAAATAGATGGTTCTTTCTTATCACTCAGGCCTCAAAACAAATGTCACCTTCTTAGCACATACATGTCATACATGCAATGTAAAGTAGTCAACTCTCACCCCTTGCCTGCTTAAATCACCATCACATTACTGTTATATTTTCTTCATCTCTGTTGTAATTTATTTTGTTCATTTACTTGTTGACCTATTTTTTTGCCTGTTTCTCTTTTCTTGAATGTAATCTCTATAAAGGCAGGAGCTGAATCATGTCCCCCACAATATGTTCAGCGCCTAGAAAAGTGGCTTGGAACATAGTCATTCACTATTATTTTTTGAATGAATATCGAGGATTTCCGTTGTTAAATAATTACACTCCCTATGAATTGGGTAGATTCAGTCTCATAAGATTACCAGTCAAAAATTGTAATGTACCATTATTTAATATATCACAATTTAAATTGCTCCTTAAACTCTTCTTTACCTTTAGATTTTGGCTTTTGCCCTTTTACAAGGATGATGCTGCACTGATTTTGAGGGACCTAGAAAAGGTTACAATATCATAATAACTTCCCAGATATATTCTGAAAAGCAATGTACTTTTTAGTGTGCAAAATTATTTGGACGAAATAATATTCAAGGTTTAAATGCCTATATTTACCACTAACATAAAATATTTACTTAGCTTTCTTTAGAAAAAAACAAGATCTGTGTCTCTCTACACAGATACACACACACACACACACACACACACACACACACACAGACACACGCACAGACACACAGACACACACACACGCTTTCAAAATAGCTATTTTTTAAGGTCATATACATTCCAGAAAACAGCTTTATTTGACGGTAATAGCCATTTATTACAAAAAGATCTATTTGTTTCTAAAGGATTACATTTTTGTCTTCCAGAAAAATATGTCAATAACCACTGGAGTTTAGAGAAATCTTTACTTTCTTGATTTTTTTCACTGCACTATTTTATGTCATTTGCTGGGGAGGTTGAGATAACTGTAGGTGAAAGTACACATTTCTAAAAGAACCCTGCTGAGGCTATGTGGAAAGATTTGTCATGGCTAAAAATTGCAGACTGCTCAGTTAATTGATTTTTTTCCATCTAGAGAATAGCCATTCCTTTATTTTCACTGTAGTTGACATATAATAGACTGATTTCAAGGTGCACAATTGAACTCTCTCCAGTTGTGAGAACATGTGCTTTTAAGTGGAATGCTTGGTGCCAATTTAATAAAGAAAATTATATGGACTGACATTAACCCTTCCTATTTGTTCATGTGGGCATGTTATTATTCTCTTGGCTTAAAGTTGACCCAGAAGACAAATAACAAATGGACAATAAATAAGTGTATTTATGTCAAGTACCACATGCCTTTTTTCTCATATGTGGATTATTTTTTCTTCTTAAGATTGGTAATAAGCTATTTTTTGATCCTATTTCTAAGGGGTGTGGATAATATTCTTCTTTCAAACTAATCATAATCATTATATACACCATGCACTTTTATGAAACTGTGAATCTTTACAAACATTAATTATCAGAGCTCCACTATGAAGCAACAAAGGTTGACCCCACAAATCAGATATTCTCTTTCCTTGTTGCCAGAACACTACAGAAAGTTGCCTGAGCTGGAGTCTAAGAGAGCTGTCCTTTTATATTGTAGCTTCCCTAAAGGGTAGTTAACAGGCAGTTTATGGAGAAAACATCCCAGTTATTTCTGAGGTAGTTGGCCTCTATTGACAGTTCTGAACTAAAATTCCACTGCAACAGTATAATATGTTAATTATAATCAATGCATTAGTTATAAGTAAAGCAAGTTTGGCCTAGCTCTTTCATCTTTGGGAGTTTCAGTTCAAGTGGACTTTTCAGACGAGAAGTTCAACTTAAATGAGAATGAAGAATTTCCAAATCTCCTGGCTTGTATGATCAGGAGATTAAGATTATTGATTGACATTTTATTCATGAAGTGTGTCAATAATTAATTTTTTTGTATCTTTCCAAAACACTTGTGTACGTATTGAAGGAAAAGTATTGTATATTTTGCAGGAAGCACAATTCTTTCAAATTCTAAAAAAATAAAGATTTANGAGCCCCAGGAATTAACTCCCTTGTCTTGTTTCCCCTTTTCAAGGCTCCAGGCTGTACCAAATACAGTCGTACAGTCTCCTGTTCCTCTGAAGGAACAACTCTTCTCTGCTTATAAAGTAAAAGGATAATAGGGAATGTAAAATTTTATCTGCATTCATGGAATATATTAAAATACCCATAGAAATTTCTGATGGCTGGTCTTCCCTTCAAAAGTACATACTTCAACTTATTTTCTATTTATTTTTTGGGGAAGACCACATTTTAATTAACATAATAAACCTGAAATGTGATTATCAACAGAAAGAAGGAAAAATCACCTACTCTTCAGATACTAAACATATCAGTTAGCCTTTGCTGTATAGCAAACTACCCCAAAGCTTGGTAATTCAGACAACAACAATTTAATGAGCAAGCAATTCTGGGGATTGGCACTTTAGATTATGCTCATCTGAGCAGTTCTTCTTGCCTCTGCTGGGGTCATTCGTGCATTTGTGATCAGCTGCTGAGTTGCCTGGGGGATGGCTTTTTTCAGATGACCTCATGTTAGACAGCTCATTCCTCCTCTGTGTGGGCTGTTATGCTGCAACAGGCTGCTAAGCAATGATCCAAGAGGTTAAGCACAAGCATGCAAGTCCTCTTGAGGTCTAGCCCTGTAACTAACATAACATCATTTTAGTGGCCTTCTGTTGGTCAAAACAAATCCCAAGACCAGGGAGTAAGGCTTGATGTATTAGTTCATTCTCTAATTGCTATAAAGAACTACCTTCTACTGGGTAATTTATAAAGAAAAGAAGTTGTCATCAATGTCCTATGAGTATTAGAAAAAAAAAAGAAAAGAGGTTTAGTTAGGTCACAGTTCTGCGGTCTATACAAGAAGCAAAGCAGAGGAAGCCTCAGGAAACTTTCAATCATGGAAGAAAGTGAAAGGGAAGCAGGAACATCCTACATGGCTGGAGCAGAAGGAAGAGAGAGAATGGGGAGGTGCTACACACTTTTAAACAACTATATCTCATGAGACCTCAATCATTATCAAGAGAACAGCAAGGGGGAAATCTGCCCCCATGATCCAGCCACCTCCCACCAGGCCCCTTCTCCAACACTGCTAATTACAATTCAACATAAGATTTGGGGAGGAACAGAAATCCAAATCATATCACCTGGTAAATCACACACAAAAAGGGAAGATTCAGAGATGCTAAAGCAGATACCCTACCCCCAAGATTAGGTCTCAATGGAGCTCAGATCCTAATGTCCTTCAGGCATGAACATATACAAATAACTTTCCTTGCTGTGATCTCATGCTCAAAATGCAACCTTCTGATTTAATGTGCTTTTTCATGTAGTATGCTGAGAATTTCCTGATCAATAGATTCAAGTAGAATTTATATTTCTTATTACAAATGGGTAAATTGGCACTCAGCTCCACTTACCTCATTTCTGGCCATCTTTTTTTGCTTTCTTTCCCTCCTATTAAATAAAATACCTTCTTTCTTTCTCTGAGCTCTGTTATAGGGTGCCTAGATAATAGACAAGTTGTTTGGTTTCAGCACAGGCTCCATATAATTGTCGTCTTCTTTTTCCTTTGGCGGCAAGGGCTGGGCTGCAGCATGGCCACCATCATGTTGACCCTAAAAGGAGCCACAATGGTTCTAAACATCTAGGTCTGATCACCTGGACCCACAGAGGCTCTGCCTTCTCCAGTGACTGTTTAACAGGATCAGATGGAGTGTTAGTGCATCATGGGTTCGATTTTGACCAATGAGATTGAAGGAAGAAAGGAAATGTTCAATATATTGCTTGTCCACCCTCTCTTTCCAACACAACCAGACGGTTCAGAGAAGCAATGATTCCACATATCCTAAAAGATATCCTATGTGACCAGCCAGGTTTTCTGTACGCCTGTGAATACCTTGGTAGTGTATCATTTTGTATTGATGTTTGCTCCTTTCTTGACTAAAATCCCCTTTCCCTTCATTCTCGGTTCACTGAGATTGCACTCTCTCCAAAAAGCAAGCATGTAAGCTGTGTATCATGCCTTCATGCTCTGTTTCATAGGGAACTCAGAATAAAATGAAACATGGAAGACAGTAACTTTTCATGCATTTGTTAACTACTAAGTATTCATGGAATTACAGAATTTGTTTGTTTTGAGTTTTGACCAACAAATAAATAATGGCCTTATTTCGGAATAACCCTGACAAATTGGGGCATGTTGTTTTGCTGAGGCATAACTCTTCTTGTCCCATGCTTTGAGACAGGTTGGTGGAGTCACTTAGCTAGAGAATGACAGCACACTGCCTACAGCAAAGCCAGTTTTGATAAATTATGCTATGTGTGGGATTTTTTTAAATACTTATAAAAGAAGAACTTTTTTCTTTTGCTGATATGCTGTGATGACAGAAACTCTTTTTGAAATTATAGTGGCCTGTAAACATATATATATATATATGTAAACCTAGGGATGAACTCCCTGTGCTATTATCCCTTTTACTACTATAAAATCTAAATTAAAAGTTGAATTTATCACATCACGCAACTAATAAAATTTCAATAAATCATGTTAATTTTATATAGAAAATAATTTATTGCTGAAGCTGTACTAGTGCTCACCATTGATACTACATATACAAATATGGTAGTGTGCCATATGATGATTTGATTATCTCACTGTTTTCTCTGTTTAAACAATTTTAATACCTTTTATCATATGTTAATTCTGCAGCTGTCTTTTTCCATTAGCCCAAAATAATTAAAGTGGAACATTCCTACAAAACATAGTAGTTTTCAGGATAGGACATCCAACTCTTATGTAAGTAACTTAAGTCAAATTCAATAATTTTATAGTTCAATGCTTTTTTAAAGCAAAAGTCTAGGGATTCTTTCTCTCATAACTGTTTAAGGAAATCAATGTTTGCCCAATAGTAGGTGCTAAAAGTTTCCATTTGTGGCATTAGGTGGAGCTAACAAGAGCAAAGTGATGTGCTTACCAGCATATTAAAATGTAAATGCTGTTGCTTCATGATCCTTTTGTGCAACATGGTCACCTAAACACAAGGGTAAGCATTCACATTCAAATAAAGTAATGCTCAGTCATAAAATGGTCATCCAACAATGAGATGAAGACAAAAGGAAAAGGAAAAAATGGG
>NW_016107843.1:153869-156841 GCF_001604975.1 Cebus imitator | reverse complement strand
AACCCTGTAGAATGTGTGAATGCGTGACCTCAAAGATGTCTCCACTCCAGGCTGTCTCCCAGCTACAAGGTAGAGGATGGGTAACCCACGTTGAGAAGGGAAGAGAATGGGACAGGGAGTCCAGGGCCTGGGTCCCAGAGCTGAGAAGTCTGAGACCCACATGTGCACCTTGGTGACTTCACCATGTGACTTCACATGCCATTTGGGACAGGCCACATGGGAAACCCCAATCATGCTTTTGCTGCAAATCTGGAAAAGACATGGTTGTAGGGCACCTCCAGTGTCTTGCCCCTGCTTGGCCCAGTTTTGTTTGCTGATGTTTTGCCGCTAGAAATAGCCCTTGTATTACCCTAATCTGTATTTGTGTGTTGTGCTGGTTTCCTGGAGATTGTCACCACCTGCCAAAGGTGGGTGCGTTAAAAAACACCACTGTTTCTGAGGCTTGGTGATGTCTCGTGAGTTCAAGCATACCCCTGGCCCAGGTCACTGTCACTGTCTGTTAGTTGAAGAAAAAGCAGTTCTAGATGCAAGCAAGGACCACCTTTTGTAGCTGTCACTGTCCTGACCTTGTGAAAAGAGTCCACCCTCCTTGGGTCACCCCGTGGATAACACAGTAACAGAGGTTCCAGAGAAGGTGGGTGCAGCTGTCGGTCTCTTCATAATTGGCACAGACTATTTTGGATATTTCTGGGTAGGCAGTTTCTTTGCATATTTTAGGAGAGGTTAATTGATTTCGGGGTTATATATCAGGCCTTTAGTTTGGGTCTTATTTTAGTGGTTGTTTGGGGGCCCAAGGGAGAGAAATGAGCAGTGGTTGGGGCTTTTCTGTGTGCTCCTGTGGGCGGGTTCTTTTGCTTTTGTTTTCATTTCACATTCTTCCCCCTCGGTAAGCCAAAGTCATTTCCTGTGGTTTCCACTGTGTGGACAGTGCTCAAGCACGGTGCTTGCCAAAAGGATTAGGGGCTGGATGAGCCCCAGGTCACAGACAAGATTAAGCAGATAAACTGTTCTTCTGGTTCCTGTCCAACCTCAGAGGGACAACAGCCCTCCCCAGGAAGGAGAAGAATATTCAAAAGCCAGACTTTTGGAGAAGAGGCAACCGGGCAGGGCTGAAACCCTTCAGTATGAACTGCAGAGAGGCAGCCATTTTCCCTACTATGGGCTGAGGCGACCCCAGCTAGGTACCCTGGGTCAGACTGAAGCCAACAATGCCAGCTTCCCCTTTTGACCTGCTGGCAGTGCCACAGGTGCTAGAGAAGATGGAGGATCCCTGTGCCAGGAGCCAACTTGGCCTTCCCAAAGAGCAGTGCCCCAGTGAAGAGAGAAGCAAGAAATAAAGTTCCTTGTAGGTCCTCTGTCAAAAAAAGTTTAAAATAAAAAATTAGATGGCCATCCATATAATAGAGAACATGCTACTCTTATTAATTTTAAATATAATTGGAATAAAAATCCATACTCTTAAAAAGAATCTTGTAATAAACTCATGGACACAAAACACTTTCCATGGACTCCTGGATAGATGAAGTCCACCACTGGGGAGACATGCTCTAGGGCAGTGGTTTTTAATCTATTTGTCATCTCTTTGTAAATCAGGTTAAAAAACCATTGGTTTTATCCTAGCAAAATTTACATGTGTGCACAAACAATATTTTGAATATAGTTTCAGTAAGTTTATGAACATCCTGATGGCAATCCAAGGACTAGCATAATTACATTATTTCATTGAATTCTTCCAATTATCGAGGTAAGTAGTATCCTGTAGAGAATTCTCAGAGTAGCATAATTATACTCCCTTTTGTATGTTAATTGCTTTTTCTCCAAGATTCCCTTAGGATACTTTTTTCTTAATCTTCAAATATCAGTAACTTTACCAGTTACTTTCCCTAAGAAACAGCCTAATTTGCTCTTCAGAGTCAAACAAGACTTTTACTTCAAAAACACTTTCTTCTACTAAATCTTTGAATGCCTTTTTCCATCTTTTCTGTTTTTCTTTTCTCTCATCTGAATTTCATATCTAATGATCTTTTTATAATTTTATATCTCATTCATTTTAATTTTCATTTTGTGTAATTTTTTTGAAGTTTGACTTCCATGTCACTGATTATGGCATCAAATAGTGTTTATTCTATATATGGTTGAATCCAATGTGACACTTATTTTTGTAAATACTCCATTTACTTCTCATTTATTTTTATTTCTCATATTTCTCTTCATTGACGCCTTTTTTTCATCTCCTGCTTCACATCTTTTTTTAAACAGCATTGTGATGCCTGTACATTTTTTGAAATTCTAGACAAATTTCTTTTCACTTCTTAGCTTTTAAGTCATGCTTATTAAAATACATGCTATTCATTTGCTTTTGAATTATGTTTTTCCTTTCTTAATTTTGTAATTTCTACTCATTGGTCAAGTAGTTTTTCTTTGATTCTTTATCTATGTTTTGAAATTGGACCAGCTATTAATGAATTTAAAGAGCTCCTTTACTAGTGCTGGCCTTCCTAAGAATAAAATTTTTATCATCTTTCTTACTACTTGGAAGAGTCTCTGTTTCTCATGATCTAACATAATTTCTAATTGATGCATGTTCAATTTATAATGGAGATGTGATACTTTTAAATATTTGTATAGCAGATATCATTGTGTTATCATTCATAAAGCAGAAGCTGTAAGAAATGCAAGAAAAAATAGAGAAAATTACATTAGTATTAATAGTAGTAAGTCTTGGTTTGCTTGTCCTCATTCATATTACATCAGCTATACAGAATTATACAAATATACTGAAAAAGTGCCATACTTCAATAAAGTAAAACGAATTGTTATATTTTGAACTCAAATTAACTGATAGAAAAAGTAAGCCAGAAGTGGTGGCTCATGCCTGTAATTCTAGCACGTTCGGAGGTTGAGGCAGGTATATGGCTTGAGGTCAGGAGTTTAATACCAAATTAGGCAGTAAAATGAGGCCCTGTCTCTAC
>NW_016107843.1:140735-153691 GCF_001604975.1 Cebus imitator | reverse complement strand
AAAAGAAAGAAAAAAGAAAGAAAGAAAGAACACACACACACACACACACACACACACACACACACACACACACACAAAATGCAGAAAATATTTTGGCAAGACCGTAGAAGACATAAATAATACAATTCATTAACTTGGCTTTTCAGTAATAAAAATGGCAAATTAAAATTTACCAAAATTCTTTTGAATTTGTCTGTTGCTTCATTTTATTCTGTCACTTTTTGCTTTGTAGACTTGAGGAGTATATTATTAGACATGTACAAATCCAGAATTGTCATATCTTTCTGATGGATTCTTACATCATTACAAAATATCTCTCTTTCTAGGAATGGTTTTTTGCCCAGAAGTTTACTTTGTCTGATATTAGCCCAGCTACATCAGATTTCTTGTGTTAAGTTGTTGCATGACTATTTCTGTGCTCTTTAAACATTTTTGCATACTTATATCTAAAATGTGTATCTAACAAACAGAATATATTTGAGTTCTGTTTTTTATCCAGTCTGATAATTGCTGGAATATTCGAACCATTAATATTTAATGTGATTACTTCTATATTTCGATTTAAATCTACCATTATACTTGCTTTTCTACATGTTTCCTATCTTTTATGTTTTGTTCCTTTCTTACTTTCTTTGCATTGATTAAATATTCTTTTATTACTCTATCCTCTATCATTTTCTTTCCCCTTTATTAGTTTATTATTCTATTCCCCATTTATTAGCTTATTACTTATACATTTTTATACTTCTTTTCAAGATTATCCTAGAGATTAAAACATGAATTCTTTATTCATTAGTTGTAATATAAATTAGATGTTTTCCTACATCTCAGAAAATTCAAGGACCTTTGAACACATAAATTTCAGTTATCCTTTGTGGTAGATTGTATTGTTTCTTTTTTCATATTCAACATAAATGAAAATGTAAAAACATACATTTTTATTTCTGTGTTCTAATAAAAGATTATGTAAGTCTTTGGCTACATGACTTACATTGGTCAAAAGAATGTAAATAGAAGTGACTATATGTGATATGTCAGAAGAAACTTTAGAGCCATTGGATAATTCTTCCATTTCTCTTTTTGTTTTGCTATGAGAATAGAATATCTCAAATAGTGGTTACTTCTACTGTCTGGATTTTGAAAGGAAGACAATATATGGAGAGGAACCAAAGCCAACTCAGAGCTACTACAATCAACATAAAATGTGAGAAAACAATAATCGTTGTGATAATGTATTGAGATTTGGGTAACTGTTTGTTACTGTAGCATAGCTTATGGATGCTGACCAAAACACCCCTTCTTTTCTTTTGTGCTGTATTAAAATGTATCTTATTTCTGAATGTATGTAAACAGTCTTAGACATTATTGTTACAGCTTTATACAGTCTATATTCATTTAAAATTATTTACATGTTTACCTCCTTTTTCTTTTTTTTTAGAAAAACTCTTCATTTGTTCTGACTTCTCTGTGTTTCTATCTGGCATAATTTTCCTGTTACATGAAGTAATCTTTTTGGTAATTCTCATAATGTTGTTATGCTGGTGATTAATTTTCTTAGTTTTTGTTTCTCTCAAATCATTTTTCTTTTAAATTTTGTAGAGGAAGAGTGTCACTCTGTCGCCCAGCCTGAAGTGCAGTGGTGTTATCACTGCTCACTGCAGCCTTGAACTCCTGGATTCAAGAGATCCCTCCAGCTCAGCCTCCCAAATAGCTGGGAGTACAAGCACGCATCACCACACCCAGATAATTTTTTTTCTTTTTTCTTTCTTTCTTTCTTTCTTTTCTTACCTCTCTCTTTTTTAAAAATTTTTTAATTTTTAATTTTTTGGTAGAAACAGCATCTCACTATGTTTCTCAGGCTGGTCTTGACCTCCTGGGCTCAAGCAATCCTGCTTCAGCCTCCCAAAGTGCTGGGATTATAGGTGTTAATTACTATGCCCAGCCTTGCTTTGCTTTTGAAGAATGTTTTCAGTGGGTAGAGAATTCTAGGTTGGCAGTTATTTCAGCATTTTGAAGATTCCATTCCATTGCTTTCTGGTCTCTATCATTTCTGTTGAGAAGTTTTTTAGATGTTATGGGATTTCACCTTTGAAGATAAATTTATTTTCCTCCTGATTGGCTGTCAAGATTTTATTTTTGTTTTTGATTTTCAGTAGTTTTACTCTATGTGTCTGCGTGTAGTTTTCTTTATGTGTATCTTACCTGTGATTTACAGTACTTATCAAGTCTGTGGATTGGTATGTTTCATCAGTTGTAAAATGCTCAGTTTTTACCTCTTTAAATGTGTTTCTGTTTCCTCTTTTTCTCGGACTCAGATTTTGTATATGCTAGTTGTTTTTACTGTGCACCATGTACACTATATATACTTCATATTATTTTTTTATATTTTCTATCCTTTTATCTCTTTATATCTCACTTGTGAGCCTGTTATTCTGAATTATATTCTAGTTTTATAAATCTTTCATTAGCTATATCTAATCTTTGAAATGTATTTAATGTGTTCTTAATTTTAGTTATTATAATTTTTCTATTATAAAATCTTCATTGGATTCTTTTTTACTTATAATTTCTAATTCCCTACTAGAATCTCTGAACATAAGAACAGTTATTTTAAAGTAGTGTTTGGTAATTTTAATATCTGAATCTCCTGGAGGACTATTTATACTGTTTCATTTTTCTCCTTGCTTATCTGCATACCAAGTTTTTATTGTATCTGATCATTGTATATAAAAAACTATAAAGATAATTTGAAGCTATGGATTATGTTTTCTTCCTTCAGTGAGGATTTAACTTGGTTTTTGCTAGGTAGTTATGGTAGAAATATATCACCTTTACCAATCAGGTATTGAGCTATTTTAAAAAGCTGGATTTCAGTCATTTGAATGAAGGCTAGAGTATTTGTCATTCAGCATTATTTTTAAATTAGAGGTCTTTGAGGAGCCCAACTTAAAGGCCATGATATTTGTAGCAAAGTCCCTCATTTTTCATAGGCTCTGAACTTTAATCCTTCCCCCAAGCCTCTGAAACTTCCAGAAGTCTTCCTTATCTTTTTATTTTATTTTATTTTTCTTTCCTCTTTTTTTTTTTAAATTGCATTTTAGGTTTTGGGGTACATGTGAAGAACATGCAAGATTGTTGCATAGGTACACACATGGCAGCGTGATTTGCTGCCTTCCTCCCCTTCACCTATATCTGGCATTTCTCCCCATGCTATCTCTCCCCAACTCCCCACCCTCTGCTGTCCCTCCCCTATTTCCCCCCAACAGACCCAGTGTGTGATGCCCCCCTCCCTGTGTCCATGTGTTCTCATTGTTCAACACCCGCCTATGAGTGAGAACATGTGGTGTTTGATTTTCTGTTCTTGTGTCAGTTTGCTGAGAATGACGGTTTCCAGGTTCATCCATGTCCTTACAAAGGACACAAACTCATAGTTTTCGATGGCTGCATAATATTCCATGGTGTATACGTGCCACATTTTCCCTGTCCATTCTATCATCGATGGGCATTTGGGTTGGTTCCAGGTCTTTGCTATTATAAACAGTGCTGCAATGAACATTTGTGTCCATGTGTCCTTATAGTAGAACAATTTATAATCCACCTTCCTCATCTTTTCAGCTTTTCAGGCACCATCATCTGCTTGTCTTCTTTGCTTCCTAGACACAGCATTTTTCTCAGCTTCCTGACCTCTCAGAGGGCAGTTTGGATTTTCAAAGGCCTTGAAGTATATATATTATCTTTCTATTGTGGCTTAAAACAAAACACATTTATTGTCTCAGAATTGCTGTGGGTTAGGGGTCTGGGCCCAGCTTGCCTGGGTGCTCTGTTAAGGGACTCACAAATATGTGATCAAGATGTTATAAAGGCTACATTCTCATCTGGAGGCTTAACTTAAAGAATCTGCTTCCAACCCCATTAGTTAGCAGAATTATTTTCCTTAAGGCTATATGATTGAGGGATCCATATTTCTGCCAACTAGAGGTCATCTTCAGGTCCTAGAGGCCACCTGCTGTTTCCTGCCATGTGACCTTCTCTGTTGGTAGTTTACAACATGGCAGGTTGCTTCTTAAAGGCCAGGATGAAAGTATCTGTCTCCAAACACCTAAGATACAGTCTTACATAATGTAAACTGATAATGAGAGTGACAGCCATCATCTTTGCTATATACCATAACCAAATTAGGTTAGTTAAATCTCATTTCCTATTCCATATGCTATTGACTAAAAGCAAGTCAGAAGTCACATCCATACTTAAGGCCTTGAGGATGGTATGTATCCCTGCAATGCCTCCAGAATGTGGTACTGGTTTTTGTTTATTATTTTTATAGTTAGAGGCAGTTCTAATGGCTTTCACTTAGCCTTTTCTTCCATAATAGCCCTCTCTATACATGTCACAGAACCAATGTGGTGATTCTGCTAGTTACTGAACATGTCTATTCCAGGTATATATTTTTTAAACCAAGAAAGAGACCCTTGACGGGTATGGGTACCCACTGGGACCACTTTGAGTTAGAACTGAGCTGAAATTCCATTGATCACCTGACTTTTTACCTCCATACGCCCCTACTCTGTGTGGACATTAGTGACATTTTGGATCTTCAGGAATTAGTGTCAGTTCAGAGCCAGTATCTAGTAATCCCCCAGAGACTGATTATCTCCCCTTCCCAAATGTATAGTCGCCTGGGTAAAAAGTAAATGTCTGCAAGTAACTTTGGAGAAGGCTAGTAGGAAGATTAACAGAATAAATTTGTGGCTGTGTATTAGGCTGTTTCCTCAAGGGGACCCAATCTCCCCGTCATTCAGTCAATTTTAGGTTTGTAAACTGGCTCAAATCTGGGAATTGACTCAAGGGTCATGATATTTTAGGGATTCAAATAAGACCTCCATTTACTAAGCTTAGATCTGTTCTGCTTATACACGTCCGTAAGAATTTAGTAAACTGTCCATCTAATTTTTTTTAGGGGTACCATGATCAACCAGCGAACACCAAAGATTTCTGTGAGTCAGCTCTTCTAATCACTGCTTTGACTCTGCTGGCAATTATGGCAACTATACTCATCTTGCCTTAAGCAATTTGTATTAGTTTCTTATGTTTGTCATAAAAAGTACCACAAACTGGGTAAATTAAAACTATAGAAATTTATTCTCCCACTTTATGGAGGCTAGAAGTCTGAAATCAAGGTGTTAGCAAGGTTGGTTCCTTCTGAGGCTCTGAAGGGGAATCTATTCCATACTCCTCTTCTAGCTTCTGATGACAGCTGGCGATCTTTCGCATTCCTTGGCTTGCAAATACATGACTCCAACCTCTGCCTTTGTGATGACACAGCATTCTCCCTGTACATCTCTGTGTCCAAACTTCCGTCTTATAAGGACACTAGTCATTGGATTAAAGACAACTTTAATCCATTACAACCTCATCTTAATTTGATTATATCTCCGCAGATCCTATTTTCAAATAAGATCACATTCACAAATACTGGGGGCTAAGACTTCAATATATCTTTTTAGGGGAACACAATTCAACTCACAAAGCAATTAAATGCTGCCAGACGCTTGGCCTTTGTCATCTCAAGAGTCTATCATTGTCATTACATTTAGGGATCCTAGTTTATGGCAGCAGCACCTATGGTAATTTCTGGTCTATAATGAATAGCCAGCACAAAGCTCATCAAGGATGCCGGAGCTCCCCTTACAGATTTATTTCTCATAACAAAGGCAAAGAGCATATTCTGAAAGCCCTCTCAAGGTGAGTGAGTAGGTCTTATATGTTAAAGACACGCTAACATTCAAATGTTTCTAATCCTTTAGATAGCAAAAGTTCTGGCATTTTGATTTCATTTACTGTAGGTCACTTTTGGGTCCATGTTTCAGCCAACCAACCAAGTAAATTGTCAATCTCCTAAAACTGAAACACTGAATCTAGAATATTTCCTTAGTTGGCCCTATTATGGACTACATTGTTGCCTCCTCCCCAGAATGTATATGTTGAAACCCTAACCCCCGATGTGACTATATTGGAGATGGGGGTAATTAACTTAAATGAGGTCATAAGGATGGGGCCTCAATTCCATAGGGCTGATATCCTTATAAGGAAAAGAAGAGACATCAGAGCTGTTTCTCTCTCTCCCCATGTGTATGCCCAGAGGAAAGGCTATGTGAAGGTACAGTAAAAAGGTAGCCATCTGCGAGCCGGAAAGTGCTGTCGACGGAAACTTAGCCTGTTAGCACCGTGACATTGAACTTCAATCCTCCAGAACTGTAAGAAAATATTTTTTTTATTATTTATGCCACCCTGCCCATGGTATTTTGTTAATGGCAGGCCAAGTAGATGAATACAGGCCCATGTCAACTAATTCTGCCCAATCCGACTTCATTTTCCTTTCACTTTGACTCCATATCTTTAAAATTGATTCTTATGTGTATCCTCCAGGTTTCTGACTATATAAAGTGATAAAACTGTGCAATGCTTTTAGTATGCATAGCAGCTCCAGCTCCTCATGGGTTACACTTTGTACTTTACCTCTCTAAGCCCGCTGGGACTTCAGGCAAGTTATAGGTTTAGAAACCAAGACAGGTGGTGGGGGTAGGTCTTAAAGAGGATCAGCAGTGCCTTACCAGTCAACTACATCGGGAAAGTCATACCAAGGAGGGCTTACCTTCTCGACACAGGAGTAGAAGGGCTGCTTCTACTGGCAAAAATGGCTCAGTGGAACACAGGGGTTAAAGTCCCCAGCTTTATGAGAATTGGCCCATAGGATCCCATTCCAGCTTTATATTCATACAGAGGCTATAAGGCTGAGAAATCACTGCATCATTCAGGCACTGGCAGAGGGGAGACTCTGAATTTGGTTTTCAGGGCCATGTGGGTATGGAAGGAAGCTAAGAATTTCTTTCAAGGCAAACAGAAGCTTTCAGGTTCCTTATGTGGACACTGAGCTGAGAATTCAAATCCCTATTCTTTCCTTACTTTCTCCAGTGCAGTTAGGAGCAAGCAGCAAGCCTCATTGTACTCCTTTGTTTGACTAAAATGTGCTAAGGCATCGAATATGTAGTCACCCAGATCCTTGTGTTTAAGTGTTTGATTGGAAGTAGCCAGTGGCGATATTTTGTGTATCTCTATCGCCACATCATGCCATTGACTACCAGTGCCCTTCTTACTTCTGGAAATAGACTCATTAGTGCTTTTAAATTTAATCATATTAGAGAAGACTCAAAACCAAGTCAGAGAAATCATACTTAAGATTCTATCCCTCTGGAGCCACTCTTGGTATTAAAATCTGTATCAGTTAATGTTTAATCAAAGAGGCAAAACACTAGTATCTATCTGTATCTGTATCTATATATTTATATCGGAGATTCTGTATAGCGGCACTACTGACTTTGGGAGTGGGTAATTCTTTGTTGGAGTGTGAGGGTGGGGGACAGTCCTGTGAATTGTGGGATCGTCTATGGCCTCTACTCACTAGATGCCAGTAGCACAACTCCCTACCCTCCCCCAAGTTGTAACAACCAAAACTGCATGCAGACATTGCCAAATGTTCCCTGAGGGTGAAAGTTGCCACCAGCTGAAAAACACTGGTGTCTCTATATTATCTATATTTGTATTTGTAGCTATATCAATCTCTTTATCTGTTGAAGAGAGAAATGGTTATATGGAATTAGCCTTATGTGATTGAGGGAGATGGCTATGGAGTCTGTATGGCCGTTTTCTCACACATGATGCTGAGGCTTCAAGATCACAGGGATGGCTGTCAGAAAGGGAAGATCACAAGCAGGCTGGAACCAACAAGCTTAAGCTGGAACTCTGTGGGGAAGGACTAAAACCTGTGTTTGTTCTTGTTGCTTCTAACCTTGGTAATGAGGGCATCCAGCAGAAGTGGGGCCCTTTGTCACAAAGTGAAACACACACATCTGGCCTAGAAGTCTGAGAAGCTGAAAGAATATCAGGGGTGGGTAGAGCAGCCGCAGGATCAGCTGCTGCTTCACACCAGTAGGGTGATTCTACAGATCACCAGCTATATGTGTGAGCCACAAAATGCCCACCGCTTCTCTTTCATCCTCCAAATTGCTCAAGAATCTTCCCTATGTCTGACCTCAATTCAAAACAAACAAGAAAAAAATTCTGGGAAATGCAATTCACCGTAGCCAAGGTGACATATGATAAAGCCATCACAAGATAGTTTGCTCAAAGGAAGATTCAAACTATGCCCATACTCAAATGAAAATATTATCCAAGCTGGGAGAATGTGTAGTTCCAAAGACTGACTACAAATAAATCAGGAGCTTAAATGGACCAAAATTATATTAAATATGTAGAAACTTCAGAACTCTACAAATCAACACTATGTCATGTATGGATGGAAATTGTTTTCTTCATTGATGAGATAGAAAAAGATTTGTCTGGCACAAATGTATCGCCGTTTATGTATTCAAAATGATCACAGCTAATGCAAAACATTTAACAGAAAGATAAATTTAATGTTAACAAGCACATTTGGTAATTGTCCCAGGAAAGATTATAGGATAGTCAACATTTTAAATGGACCATAGAGACATTTATCTCAGCAATTCAGCAAAGCAGCATCAACTCTTGAGTCAGAATAAAGGCTTTCAGCTTCTGATTGGATAAGATTCTGAGCATTCACTTCATTTATAGTAAGACTATCTCAAATTTTTCTCTAAGATTTCCCAGAATCTTTCTGAGGCTTCATGCAATTTATATAAAAGTAATTAAACAAGCATTTGTTGAGCTGTTACTATGTGTCCGGCACTCTTCTAGGTGCTCTCTGTATACAGAGAATAAAATAGACAAATAATTTATTCTCAAGAAATAAGCCTTCAGTGGATCAATAAACAAATATATATACGCACATATAGCTGTGATAAGTGTTATGAGGAAAACTGTGGCTGGGTAAAAAAGGTGGAGAGTTATACAGAGGAGTGCTTGCGCCTGTTTATGTCAAGTATTTAGGGAAAGTCCACTAAAGATGAACTGTAAGTAGAGATTTCAATCAAATAAGGAAGTAAGTGAGTGAGGATTTCTAGAAGGGAAATCTTAGCATTCTAGGAGAGGAAATCATAAATGCAAAGACCCAGAAGATTGGAGCTATTAGCATGCTAGAGGTCCAGCAAGGAGTGCCTGGAGTAGAAGGAGCCAGGGAAAGACAGTTGGGAGGTGAAGTCAAGAGAGATCCAGGGGCCAGACTCAGAGACCATGGTTAAGATTTTCTCCTGAGAGACAAGAGAAGCCACTGGAGGATTTTGAGCAGAGTGGCATGATCTGAGTTTTGTTTTTAAAGGACCTTTCTGTTTGCGTTCTGGCAAGTTGACATTAAGGGGACAATGGTGGAAACAGGGAGACCAATGAGGAGGCTATTGCAATCATTCAGGATACTAGCGTGGTGTGATGAAAATAAGGTGGGATAGTCAGATTCTGGAATTCTGGGTATATTTTAAAGTAGAGATTATGGGATTTGCTTATTAATGCTATGTGGGATGTAAGAGAAAGGGTCAAATAAATGGAATTATTTTTAAAAACTTCGTATTTAACTTCTCTCCTCCTTTTATTCAACAGAGTCATCATTTCTCTCTCTCCAAACACTCAGCACCCTACCACTTGCCTCTAGCTGTCTAAAACACTTACCATTCACCTTACCCTTATAATGAGACATCCAACCCAACTCTGCCACTTCTGTTTGTCTCTTTTTCCTATAAAAACCTTCCCTTTCTGCCTGTTCCTTATTCAATGCTCACCCCATCACCGCATTCAAAGCCTTTATGCTCTGAGACTAACTTTTTTCACTCATATCTTAAACAGAAAGTATCTGATGTGAGTAATTCATATGCAGATAGAAATGACTAATAACCTAGATTAAAATAGTTTAGTTTACAGGGTGGTATTTAAAAAGTTTTGAAATCACACAAATAAGCTGTTTTCTTGTTGTAAACACTCCTAAGTAGTGATGAGTTATATGATCACCTGCTAATTACACTTAATTGGTGACTGCCCCCCATCCACGCAGGGCTTAGGCTGACATTATCCAGGCTCAGGTTTTATCAGAAAGGGAAATTACAGAAAATGAATCATGAACCATTATTTTTAAAGAGCAACTCCATCACAGCTTGCTTATCATTGTTAGTAAATGAAGAAAAGAGGTAAAACATGTGAACAAAGTCCCTAAGAAAGACAGATCTTTGTCTCTGTTTAGAGCCAGCAATTTTGAAATCCCCTCACAGGAGCCTGTCTTGGAATAGATGCCTAGAGAAGGGCATGACATTTAACCGATATTGGGGGTCTTTTTTCATTTTATCGCTTTGAATTATAGATCGACACAACTGGCATTTAATCTCTATTATTCTCTCTTTTCAGAGTAAGTTTCTTGGGGGTCCAGGGTGCAGTGGGGAGAAGAACCTAGATACTTTTGTGTCAAATCTAGCTTAGCTTTATTCTTTGTTTGTTTGAGGAGACGAAAATAAAACTAAAAATATCTCATTAGTTGCCATCTCTTTTTTATTTGGGAAATATGAACAAATAAAATCTTATAGGTTTTATAACTGGATTTGTGGATCCACTGAGTAACTAGATATAGAGGAGCTAGAGGCACTTTCATCCACTTCAGTTCTGTCATGGCAATAAAAAGCATATATTCTTAGAAGCACACATTATTTTAAATGAAAGATGGTACAGGGAAAATAAGCTGGCTATACTGGCTCAAATTGCTAGTTACTCATATTGTCACTGGTAAATTGAGTTTTTTTCCCCACTTTGTATTGGTCACAAAGAAAGAACACCCAATTGGAACAAAAGGCAAGCAGGTTTTCTTTCTTTCCAGAAATGAAGAAGGAGTGAGCTTATACTCTAAAGACCCTTTCTGCCTGACCAATAGAAGACATGGGGTTAAGGACCAGGTACAAGGAGCAAGAAGGAAGGTTAGCATGTGCAGGGTGGGACTACAGATGTGCAGACTTAATTCATAAACACATATCTTCATACGACCATGTACATAAAATGGCAAAAATTTTCTTTTTTGTGGTGAGAATTGTAGCATTATAATGATATGTTAATGATCTAAAGGCCACCAGGGGTTATCTCCTCCAGTTTGGGTTGGTTTGGGGGTCTTATCTCCCTCTGGTATCTGGTCAGGGGTCAGGAAGCTCTGGCTCCATCATGGGGCTCATCTGTTTTTTTTTTTTTTTTTTTTTTTAAGCAGCTGTGCCTATAAATATAGGGCTGAAGAAAAACAGTAAGAAAAAGAACTTTTTCAACTACTTCATCAGGGCTGCCTTGATCACAAAATAATATTCACTTTGCATTTCTTCCGTGGTTAAAACTTTCCCAACTTGTGCTGCTAGGTTTGGCCAGGTAACTAACACCTTGTAGGGACCAAGGGAAAACTTCCCATTCGTCTTCTGAAGGTTCACTGAAAAGGCAGATTAGTAAGAGAAAAGGTGTACAAATTTATTAATGGGCACAAAGGGAAAAATCACAGAGAGATTACCTCATCACACAATTGGGTACGGATGCTTATTTACCCTTCTTCTTAGTGGAAAGAGAGATAAGGAATCAGGAATGATTTTAGGGGGATTAGCAAATGATTCTTAGCGGAATTCAATGGACTCTCATTCAATGGCCTGGGACAAAGTCTGCTGGGTCCACAGAGCAGACAATAGTTTATGACAAGTCTGTCCAGGTATGTTAAAAGACTTCAGTCTTTCTTCTTGTGATTTAAGTTCACATGTTTACCTCTTTAATTAATTTACTAATAATGATAAGCAAGCTGTGATGAAGTTGTTCTTTACAAATAATGGTTCATGATTCATTTTCTGTAATTTCCCTTTCTGATAAAACCTGAGCCTGGATAATGTCAGCCTAAGCCCTGCGTGGATGGGGGGCAGTCACCAACTAAGTGTGATTAGCAAATGATCATATAACTCATCACTACTTAGAAGTGTTTATCACAAGAAAAAGGCTCATTTGGATGATTTCAAAGCTTTTAAAAATACTCCCCTGGAAGAGAGCAGAGGTAACTGTTTTCTTCTTTGGTGGGTCTAGACTTTAGGCAGGTAAGAGAATTTCAGAGAACAGCTTCATCCAGTGCTTTAAGAGAGACAAAGGATTGAGAGACAAGAGTGGGGAGGTCAGAGAAACCTTGAGGCTTCTTATTCAGTTTGGCATGTCAGAGTGCCATACTTTGGGAATATTAGTTTCTGCAACCCAACATTCCCCTGTCTGATACTTACCAAGAAGTTTCACACCTAGAGTTCATGGCTATGGAGAAAAAATTGAGCAAGTAGCTGAATGGCAAAGGATCCCACCAAACCAGTCTCTCATTTTTGGGACTAGGCCAGTTCAACTAAACAGCTGTGCCTCATTTTGGAAGGTAGTGTGGCAGATGGCTCTCAAAGCTAGGCCTCTATATTATGTAGGGAAACAGATCTTTAATAAGAGGCATCTATATGGAAATAGAAGAAAAAAAAGTCAATGTCTGAAGCAGTCTACAAGCTAGTACTTCTAAAGGTTGGAGGGCAGCCAGTTGAGAAGACCAGTGGCAACCTGACAGATTTTCCTAGATTGTAATTTGGGTGTAAAGTGTGTCCAAATATGAGCTACTGCAATGATTTTTCTTCACAGCCAATTTGATTAGCCTCAGCTTGCAGGACCTCAGGTAAAAGGCAGTTTTAGTTTCAGTAAGTCCAAATCTGAATAAAAATGGAAGGAAAATTTGGAAACATTACTTTGAAGACTTGTCACCAGGAAACAATTCAAGATTCATCCCAAATTGTAAATAATAAAAACTCAAAAACAATGAACGAGGCAAGAATCTAACAACAGGTGTACTATGATTTTCCTCTGAAGCATAATTTTTCTCTCTCCAATATTCCATTTTTCTAAAGATAAATCATGGTAGGACAAATTTATTTGTAAAATAAAGCTTTAGTCATATTATACTTGGTTAGGTT
>NW_016107843.1:131702-140705 GCF_001604975.1 Cebus imitator | reverse complement strand
CAAGAATAGTGATTGGCTATACAGCCTCTTTTGAAGTTAGCTTTGGTGGAACTTTTTCATAAGAAATCTCAGATTTGACTTTTAAAAGCCAGTCAAGGACAAGAAATCAAGAAACCAAGGCAGGGTTTGCCATCAGGCTGTATCTATAATAACTGTACAAATTGGGAAAATCCTTCTACTCCTAAGGTCTCCAAAATATCTTGGGTTTCCTGGGCCTGTGAGAGGGCAACATTCTCTACTTTCCACAAGGTTAGGAACTTGTAAGAGAACTGTGTAACAGGCCAGTCTTTATTCAAGTTTTTGGCTTTGTAAAGTCAACCCCAATCCTTTAAAGCAGTTTGATCACAGCTGAAAATATGCTATTCTAGTCAAAGTCTTGGTAAAATAATCAGTCTCCAGTTGTGTCCTCTTACCAAAGAAAACAGATTCTTTCTGAACTTATGCAAATAACCATTTGGCCATAAAATAAGAATTCTCATGAATAGCTTCTGAATTCTGGAGAAATCAGGTAGAGAGAAAGGTAAGGGTTTCAATTTTTCTTACCAAAGTATACCCAATTGCTGTAAGCTATAAAAAACTTTAAAAAAAATTCTTAACTCTGAAAAACAAAAGATACAAATGATAAATAATGTTTTAAACAAAAAGTTTATTAAAAATCTTTTCAGTCCTCTATCAGTTCAGTTCCATGTAATTAATTTTTATTTCACTTGCTGTTGGGTTAGCAATCTTCATAAACCCATCCGTTTTCTTTTTTTAATTAGAGTTTTGGAGGGCTTTACTTAGTTCAATAATATAATCTCCAGAGTTATCAGAAAACTATATTCAAGAGTACTTGGCAGGGTTCTTTCCATGAATTTTTGTGAAGACACAACACTTTAGGATTTGCAAAGTGCTGTTAGAAAAAAAAGGCATCGGAAAGGAACAATTTACTTCTTATATTAAGACATATCAGATTTTTGGAAATTGCATACAATTTTGAAACACATTTCAATAACATATTTATACAAATATAACCAAAGAATACTAAATTTATGTGAACTTGAAAAGTATTTGGGCTAGGTAGTTTCTTGGCACTCATTTATTCATAATTCAATTTGGCACCATGAGGACAATATACAAACAGGCATCTATACACATGTATACATAAAAATACAGACACACAAACAAAGACTTTATAGCTTTGGTTTTAAATTTTTAGTTATGAAACAAGTAAAACTCACTAGCTTAAAAGGGCAGTTGAATTAAATTGCACCTCTGTAAAAGGAACAGTTAGTTTGTCCCACACTGCCAAAGCCCTTACCAAGTTTTTACATTTCAAAGCACAGAGACAGAATGTATGTTTTTCTTAAGAATGAGCTTGAATTTGTTAGTTAGAGGAATGTTAAAAATGCCAAGGTGACACAAAATTAGAGAAATTTACCACAGTATTTTCTAGGGAGACTGATTTTATTTAGATAGGTAGTTTCTAATTTACTCTCTATTTTCTAACTGGAGCACTGAGCTTAGGGTGGAGCTCATCAATGAATAATAAAGCCAATGAAGCATTTGCAGTTTTCAGGGCCTAATATTTAAATATGAGAAAAGCAGGTGCAGCTGGAAGGCAGGGCATCTAGATCTCCAGAAATCAATAATTCTGTTTTTACACTGAATCTCAGCTCCCACAGAACCAGGCAATGTCATGGGACAAGGCTGCACAAGACTTCCACAATGCATTTTGCTACAAGGACGTTCTCCTAAGGCTGGTGGGTGCTCCAACACCAATCAGCCCACTCTGTGATAAGTCCACCCCCATGGGAGTCTTATTCCTTGGTCCTGAGTGTTTCCACAGCCTCCAATTATTCAAACTCCACCTTTCTTGAATAAACTTGCAAAGAAACAAGTAGCCTCCTACTGTAATAACCACTCATTGAAACCACTGTTAGCCACCTTAAACACTGTAGCTAGTATCAGTGACACAGAAGACATACAATATACAAAGGTCAAGTGTTTCTCAAAGTACAAAATAGCCCCTGGTATCCCACAGTGCCAAACAGACCAGGTAACGTAATGCAAAAGAGGGCAGAGCTTTAGACCTAAGAAGAAACTGCTGTAACTCCTGGGGTTCCATCTGAAAAACAGGAGAACTCAAAAAAGGAGTCTATGTCACCTTTTTTCTGTGTTCCTCAAGAGGCCTCAGAGTCACTAGAAGTCCCTTTTAGATCTTTTCATGTGGTATTGAAGGTGGCAAAAAAGAAAAAGGAATAGAAGTAAATGGGAGAACACAAGTCTTAGAACAGTCAATTTCAGGAGATTTTAAGCTTTCCAAAAGGCCAGTGGAGTTTTACATTTTTCTTAGCAAAAATTAGACCAAGAAAGAAAGCAAACAAAGGGACTAAACATATAAATAAAAGAGGGTTTTGATCAACTGGAAAAAAATCTCAGAAACAGAATCCAAAAGAGAAAAGGCAGAAAGGCGTTTTTAAAATTTTTAACTTGAATATCAGCTTTTAATTAAGGTGACTTATGACTACAGAGGTCTTGAAAAAAATCTTTCCAAATATCTTATTATCACATTTTATCTGGGACAAACAGCCAATATTCCTGGCTTTTGAATTCTTTCTTTCTTTCTTTCTCTCTCTCTCTCTCTCTCTTTCTTTCTTTCCCTCTCTATTCCTTCCTTCCTTCCTTCCTTCCTTCCTTCCTTCCTTCCTTCCTTCCTTCCGTCCTTCTTTCCTTCCTTCCTTCCTTCTTTCTCCCTCCCTTTCTCTCTCTTTCTTTCCTTTTTCTTTCACAGTACCTTTGCAAGTGACTCACTAAAACCATTAAGCTTTAACCAAGGTTATGACTTAACCAGGGATGCACAAGGCACATCCAAGGAGGTGCAAAGCATTCCTCACAAGTCTAGAACCATCCCAAAGACAGCTCAGAAGAAACAAAGTTTTGCTCACCACGAATGTGGTACAACTCACATTTTTGTCTGGCCATGTTGTCTGGAGTCTCCACTGACCATCTACACACACATCTCAACTGACCATCTACACACCAAGACCCTAAAGTCCCATGTGCCTTCTACAAATGGAAGAAGACAGAAAATCCGAAGCTGTCCATGAAAGAGAAAATGATCAGTAACAAATGGGCACCCACAAAAGTCAAAAATCACACAAACATCAAAACATATTTTCAATAAATATTTATTTTCCTCAATTAGAGGACTTAGATCTGCAGGAATTGGTTCTCTGACTGGGAATCAAACCTGAGTCATGGTGGTGAACTTGTGGAGTTCTATCACTAGACTACAGGATGGAGTGCACCTTATTGTCAATCCCTCAGGGAATCCAAAGCAGATAGTTTTAGTGTACAAAGCATTTTAACTTTGTTTTATGTCAGATTTTCCTCTTTAATTTTGTCAAGAGAATTTCTAAGGCTAGCCATGACAGTAGTATGTGTCTTTTTAAAATTTGATCCTCTCATAAATATAAGTAATTGTTTAGAATGAGAGATCTCTATAATCATTTTTTTAAGTAATGGTCTTTATAAGTTAAATAATCCGTCTTTTGGTCACTGACAATTAAAATTTCCAATGATGTACTTATTTCATTCAATGCAATAAGCCTTTTCATGGAAAGCCCAAGAGGTAATTTTCCCGTTTTAGAGTAAGTTTTTGGCACATGAGCAAGAGGTGTTCCTAGAGAGGGCATAGAAGAGATATTCCTAATGATTCCAAAACAACTCATTCCCAGGAAGAGGCTAAGCCAGTGAAAGTCTTGTTGCCATAGACAGTTTGTACTGTTCCACCAGTATCTCACAAATTCGTAGGGGCCTACCAGTTCCAGACGCATTAATTTATGACACCAGGCTCTCCTGAGATTGGACTTTCCCAGGACTAACCAGGCAACCACAGTTGAAACAACAAAAAATCCCATGGAAGGAACTTCTTATTTAAGACAAACTCCCCTAAGAGATTGGTGCATTCAGAACAAAACGTGCTGCTTAAAATCTTGCGTGCCTCAGCTTTCCAGCCATTTTTATATGTGACTTGAAAATCATGCCTCCTGGATGGTAAAAACTAAAGGAGAGTACTCCAACTGGTCATGAGTCATACTCTCAAAGACATAACACAAGACAAGAGGAGAACCTCATCTGTTTTTGTTTCAGCGACACACAGCAAGGTTTGTCTAAATAGACACTCATCTGATCAGAATTGCAAAATGACCAGTTCGCGGGGCCCACTTGAACAATGTGTTTATAGAACTTTTAGGCCCATGTTCTACCCTATGGTACTCCTCTTTATGACAGAACAATACAAACAGACAAAGACAAGTGAAAAGACTATTTCTAGGAAGCAAAGGATCAGATAATGGGAATATTTATACTAGAAAAGTACACTAGAGTCATTATACCCAAAACTAGTTCCAAAATACCCTTCCCGCTAATCAAGATTTTGGAGAGGAAAAGAGAAAAAAATAGTGATTTTTACCATCCATTCAACTGGTGTCCACAGAGGGAGAGGCTTGGATTCCAGCTGGTAAGAACTTCTTACCCTTCTGCCAGTTTGTCAGGTCCTGGGTTCCCTTGACTGCAGCTTCCAAAGAGCAGAGAAACTTTGGTATGCTGCCCACTGCACAAAAACTATAGGAGCTAAGGAAAACTTCCCCTTCACCCTCTGAAGTTTCACTGAAAATCGACGACAAAATACAGATGAATAGGAGGAAAGGCATACAAATTTATTAATGTGGATGAAAAAAATCAATGATTACTCTCCCCCAACATAACAGGGTACAGATGTTTATATTCTCTTCTTCTTAGAGGAAAGTGAGATGGGGAAGTGTGGATAACCTCTGAGGGGTAGTAAATGATTTTTAAGGATATTCAATGGACTAAAAGAACATACACTAGCCTGAACAAAGTCTGTTGGGACCACAGAATTGATAATAACTTCCGACAAGTTTGTTCAGGTGTGTTCTCAGGCTTCATTCTTTCTTCCTGCAATATGAGTTCAGGTAATAAAAACTCAGGGAAGGGACCAGAGGTAATTGTTTTCCTCTTTGATGGGTCTGGACTTTAGACCAATAAGGAAACTTCAGAGAATAATTTCATCCTGTGCTTTGTGAGACACAGAAGATTGAGAGACGATGCATGGAGAGTTCAGGGAGACATTGAGGCTTCCTATTCAGTTTACCATGTCAAAGTGCCATATTTTGAGGCATCAGTTTCTGAATGCCAGCAACTTGACTAATGAAATATATGTGGAGTTGTTGGGAGGGAATTTTGGAAATGTTTCCACAAAGGGAAATAGCTGGAAAATGCTCCTTTTGCATTTCCCACTTCTACTTCTTGCTTTTTAACTTTGAATTTGATAAAATTCCTGGAGCTTTAGTAGTCATCTTGAATCATGAGGCAACCTTGAGAAGGGAAGTCACTTGCTAAGAATACCATAGCAGAAGAGAGAGGGACACTATGTTTCCGATTATTGTAAATCTTCCCTGCCAGTGCTGCACTGATTATCTTAATACTTCTCTTACAAAAGAGAAAGATCAACTTATAGTTCTTGTAAGTTGCTATTATTGAAAGTAACTGTTATGAGCAGCCATATGCAATTTCTAAATGATACAATGGTTTATTGTATACTGACTTATCTTTGAAAGCCAATAATATTTTAGCAAACTACAATAAACTAACATTTTTATATAGTAAATACACGATTTAACCTTGTTCTCCAACCACTCTTGCCATTGCCCAAAGGACTCGTAAACAAAATGGCTATCATGGCAGAGACAGAGGTTATATACAGGCTCAGCAACATGGACTACCACTTACCAAGGCCAACCTGGCTACAGCCACCATTGAATGTCCAATCTGTCAGTAGTAGAGACCAACACTGAGTCCCCAATATGGCACCATTCTTCTGGGTGATACGCCAGCTGTCTGGTGGCAGGTTGACTACATTAGACTGTTTCCATCATAGGACGGGCAATATTTTGTTCTTACTAGAATACACAGTTACTCTGGAAATGAATTTGAATTCCCTGCACAAAATGCTTCTAGTAAAACAACTATCCATGAACTTACAAAATGCTTATTCACCCTCACTGTATTGCGTAAAACATTGCATTGGATCAAGGAACTCACTTCACAGCAAAAGAAGTACAGCAGTGGACCCATGCTTATGGAGTTCACTGATATTACCATGTTCTCCATCATCCAAAAGCAACTGATTTGATATAGTTGTGGAATGGCTTTTTGAAGATTCAGTTACAGCACCAGCTAGATGGCAGTACTTTGCAAGGTTGAGTCAGGGTTCTCCAAGAGATTGTGTATGGTCTAAATCAGTGTCCAGTGTTCATGGTACTGTTTCTCCTGTAGCCAGTTTTCATAAATCTGGAAATCAAGGCATAGAAATAGGAGTGGGACAGCCGGGCGTGGTGGCTCATGTCTGTAATCCCAGCACTATGGGAGGCTGAGTTGGGTGGATCACCTGAGCTCAGGAGTTTGAAACCAACATGACCAACATGGAGAAACCCGTTACTACTAAAAATACAAAATTAGCCAGGCATAGTGGTCCATGCCTGTAATCCCAGCTACTTGGGAGATTGAGGCAGGAGAATCGCTTGAACTTGGGAGGCAGAGGTTGCAGTGAGCTGAGATCGCACCATTGCACTCCAGCCTGGGCAACAAGAGCAAAACTCCATCTCAAAAAAAAAAAAAAAAAAGAAATGGGAGTGGGTCTTCTCACTATTACCCCTAATGATTAATGATACACTAACAACATTTTGGCTTTCCATTCCTGTGACTTACAGCTCTACTGACCTAGACATCTTAGTTCCAAAGAGAGAAAATCTTCTACTAGGGGTCCCAACGATGATATCTCTGAACTGGCAGTTAAGACCACTGCCTGGCCTCTCGGGGTACCTTGTGCCACTGAATGAACAGGCAGAGAAATGAGTTATTGTCTGGTTAGGGTGATTAATCCTGATTACCGAGGGGTAATTGGGTTACTTCTATTAAACAATAGGAGCAAGATAGAGACTGTCTGAAATACAGCAGAACCTTTAAGGTGCCTGTTAGTACTCCAGTGTCCTGTGATTAAAATTAGTGGAAATTTTAATTTGGTTTACAGCAACCCAATTCATGCAGGGCTTCTAATAATCCAGATCTTTCAGGAATGAAGTTTTGGGTCATTTCACTAAGTAAAGAATCAAAAGAAGTTAGGCATTTGCTGAAGGCAAAGGGAATGTGAGATGGGTAGTGGAAGAGAGTTATTATAAATACCAGCTCATGCCCACATGCCTATGCCTATGGTAGAAATGAGGACTGTAATGGTTATGAGTATTTATTTCTTATTTTAGTGTTTGTATTTAATAATTTAATTTTACATAAAATTTAATAATTCAATATTTGTATTTCCCTCTGTTATCCCCTTATCATCTAACATAAGACTTGTGAATAATGAACACTATATCATATTCAAGTTACAAAATATAAAACAGGGAGTATGAACCAGGAAGGAGAAAATGAACATCACCCAAAGGCACAAAAGGGACTCTACACCCTCTTCTGGGAAAACAATTAGTATGTTTTCAATTTTATGTAAGTTTATTGTATCATTTTGGGTAGAAGTAGGTCTTTGTTATTGTTTTTATTTGAAGATTAAGTGTGGTTCAAGGAAGCTTATTTGAGTTCAAAGTTGCCAAAAATAGACTGTGTTAGCTTTATAATGTGCCGTCTTGGTTAGGTATAACTAAATTTCACAGAATTTATTATTTTCTTTCTGGTCAGATTGGACCACATGTATACTCTTTATACCAATTGCATTATTTCTCCACTGTTTTAACTCAATCATTAATGTACCTACAGTTGGCAGAATAATGAACCAAAAAATGTACTCATTCTAATTCCTAGAATCTATGCTATGTTATATTATGTGGCAAAGGGAAATTAAAGTAGCAGATAGAATTAAGATTACCAATCAGCTGACCTTAAATGGGGAGATTATCCTTGATTATCTGGGTGGGCCCAACGTTATCACAAGATTCTTAAAAGTGAAAGTGGGAGACAGTGTCAGAGTGACTTCATGTGAGAAAGAATTGACTAGTTGGTCTCTCCAAGATGGCCAAATAGACACAGCTCCAGTGCACAACACCCAGCGAGAGAGATACAGAAATCCAGAGATCTCCTAGCTCCAACCAAGGTACCAGGAGCATTTCAATGGGTCTGGTCTGATGGTGAGCAATGCCCACTCAGGGCAGACAGAGGCGGAGAGGGGTGCTGCTTCACCCAGAAAGTGCATCTGACTGGTGAGTCAGAGGCTCCCCCTCTGGCACTCTGGTCCAGATACAGCGCTTCCCCCAAACCCTCAGCAATACACAGAACAGGTAATCTTTGCCAGTTAAGCGCCAGGAATTACAAGCATGGAGTTGAATAATAATCCAGGACAGTGTCCCGGATTGGCGCACAGACCTAAACAGATGCATAAGCCCAAAAGGCAGCCTGGAGAATGTGCAGACTGAGCTATTGCCCCCTCCCCATACCCAGAGAAAGAGGGAGCTGTAATTGGGAGCAGCTGGCTGGCACCTACCCCATGACCAGAGAGTGAGAAAGCTGAAAGGGGGAGATGGCTGGGTGTGGCAGGGTGGGTCCCTATCCGCCCCCACAAACCACAGAGGGCTGAAGCTCTGACTCTAGTGGGTTGTGCAGCCAGTGTCACAGTCTGAGCCAAACCCTGAATGATCCAGCCCAGTGGAGGAAGGGCACAATCCACCATTAGAGGGGTGGGACTGGGCTACATGTTTTAACAAAAAACACAGAAAGCCTACACAGCAACAGGACGGCATTCTTGACAACCCAGCAGTGCCGCCAGGTCAGTAGAAGAGGTGGGCCTAAACCCCCAGTGTAAACAAAAACGACACAGGAAGCTTCCCTAGTAACCTGGAGGAGTCCATAGAAACCCAGTAGTGCCTTGACAGGCAGATGAGCAATCTCATCAAGCAGCTCCCTGAGACCACAGCCAGGTAAATCCACAAAGAT
>NW_016107843.1:122752-130555 GCF_001604975.1 Cebus imitator | reverse complement strand
AGTGACAAAATAGCAGGATCAAATTCACACGTAACAATATTAACATTGAATGTAAATGGCCTAAATGCCCCAATCAAAAGACACAGACTGGCAAATTGGATAAAAAGACAAGACTCATTGGTGGTGTTCTGTATTCAGGAAACCCATCTCACGTGCAAAGACACACACCGACTCAAAATAAAGGGATGGAAGAAGATTTACCAAACAAATGGAGAACAAAAAAAAGCAGGGGTTGCAATCCTAATTCTGATAAAATGGACTTCAAACCAACAAAGATCAAAAGAGACAAAGGACACTACATAATGGTAAAAGGATCAATCCAACAAGAAGAGCTAACTATACTAAATATATATGTACCCAACACAGGAGCACCGAGATGTATAAAGCAAGTTCTTAATGACCTAAAATGAGATTTAAACTCCCACACAATAATAGCGGGGGACTTCAACACTCCACTGTCAATATTAGACAGATCAACGAGACAGAAAATTAACAAGGACATCCAGGACTTGAATTCAGAGCTGGACCAAGCAGACCTAATAGACATATATAGAACGCTCCACCCCAAATCCACAGAATATACATTTTTCTCAGCACCACATTGCACTTACTCTAAAATTGACCACATCATTGGAAGCAAATTACTCCTCAGCAAATGCAAAAGAATGGAAATCATAACAATCTATCAGACCACAGCGCAATCAGACTAGAACTCAGGATCAAGAAACACACTCAAACCCGCACAACCACTTGGAAACTGAACAACTTGCTTCTTAGTGTCGACTGGATAAACAATGAAATGAAGGCAGAAATAAAGATGTTCTTCAAAACGAAGCAGAATGAAGACACAACTTACCAGAATCTCTGGGACACCTTTAAAGCAGT
This sequence comes from Cebus imitator, assembly GCF_001604975.1. Classification (NCBI taxonomy): domain Eukaryota; kingdom Metazoa; phylum Chordata; class Mammalia; order Primates; family Cebidae; genus Cebus; species Cebus imitator. Next base: position 129,670 of record NW_016107843.1, on the reverse strand, counting down.
GTCAAGAGGGAAATTTATAGCAATAAATGCCCACATGAGAAACAAGGAAAGATCTAAAATTGACGCCCTATCATCAAAATTGAAAGAGCTACAGGAGGAAGATTAAAAAAACTCAAAAGCTAGCAGAAGACAAGCAATAACTAAGATCAGAGCAGAACTGAAGGAGATAGAGACACCAAAAAACCTTTCAAAAAATCAATAAATCCAGGAGCTGGTTTTTTGAAAAGATCAACCACTAGCCAGATTAAAAAAAAGAAGAGGGAGAAGCATCAAATAGATGCAATAAAAAATGATAAAGGGGATACCACCACTGATCCCACAGAAATACAAGCTACATCAGAGATTACTACAAACAGCTCTATGCACATAAACCAGTAAACCAGGCAGAAATGGATAAATTCCTAGACACTTGTACTCTACCAAGACTAAACCAGGAGGATGTTGAAACCCTGAATAGACCAATAACAAGGGTTGAAGTAATGCAGCAATCAATAGCCTACCAACCAAAATAGTCCAGGTCCAGATGGGTTCACAGCTGAATTCTTCCAGATGTACAAAGAGGAGCTGGTTCCATTCTTTCTGAAACTGTATCAAACAATACAAAAGGAGGGAATCCTCCCTAACTCATTTTATGAGACCAACATCATCCTGATACCAAAACCAGGTGGAGACTCAACTAAAAAAGAAAACTTCAGGCCAATATCCATGATGAACATCAATGCAAAAATCTTCAATAAAATACTGGCAAACAGATTGCAACAGCACATCAAGAAGCTTATCCATCACAACCAAGTAGCCTTCATCCCGATGATGCAAGGCTGGTTCAACATATACAAATCCATAAACATAATCCACCACATAAATGGAACCAAATACAAAAACCACGTGATTATCCCAATAGATGCAGAGAAGGCCTTTGATAAAATTCAACTGCCCTTCATGCTAAAAACTCTCAATAAACGAGGTATCGACAGAATGTATCATAAAACAATAAAAGCTATATATGACAAATCTACAACCAATATCATACTGAACAGGCAAAAGCTGGAAGAATTCCCTTTGAAATCAGGCACTAGAGAAGGATGCCCTCTCTCACCACTCCTATTCAATACAGTATTGGAAGCTCTAGTCAGAACAATCAGGCAAGATAAAGAAATAAAGGCATTCAATTAGGAAAGGAGGAAGTCAAACTGTCTCTATTTGCAGATGACATTATCATATATCTGCAAGACCTCATTGTCTCAGCCCAGAATCTTCTCAAACTGATAAGCAACTTCAGCAAAGTCTCAGGATACAAAATCAATGTGCAGAAATCACAAGCATTCCTATATACCAATAACGCCAGTTAGAATGGTGATTATTAAAAAATCTGGAGACAACCTATGCTGGAGAGGATATGGAGACATAGGAAGACTCTTAAACAGTTGGTGGGAGTGTAAATTAGTTCAACCATTGTGGAAGACAGTGTGGTGATTTCTCAAGGATCTAGAAATAGAAATTCCATTTGACCCAGGAATCCCATTACTGGGTATATACCCAAAGAACTATAAATCGTTCTACTGTAAAGACACATGCACACGTATGTTCATTGCAGCACTGTGTACAATAGCAAAGACCTGGAACCAACCCAAATGCCCATCAGTGATAGACTGGACAAAGAAAATGTAGTACATATACACCATGGAGATAGACTGGACAAAGAAAATGTGGTACATAGACACCATGGAATACTACGCAGCCATAAAAAACAATGAGCTCGTGTCCTTTGTAGGGACGTGGATGAATCTGGAAACCATCATTCTCATCAAGCTGACACAAGAACGGAAAGCCAAACACCGCATGTTCTCACTCATAGGTGAATGTTGAACAATGAGAACACATGGACTCAGGGAGAGGAGCATCACACACTGGGGGCAGTTGGAGAGGGTAGGGGAGAGACAACAGCGGGTGGGGAGGGATAACATGGGGAGAAATGACAGATATAGTATGCACCTAAAGTAAAATAAATAAATTAAAAAAAAAAAAGAATTGACTAGTCATTGCTGATTTTGAAGATGAAAGGAGGCCTGCCATCAAGAAATAGAGGAGTCTCTAGAAGCTAGAAAAAGCTGGAAAATGGATTCTGTCCTAGAACCTCCAGGAAGAAACCTAGCCTTACCTACTTACTGATTTTAGTTCAGTTAGACTGGTTCTGGACTTCTGACATCCAGACCTATAAGAAAATAAAATTTTGTTGTTTTAAGCCACTAAATTTGTGGAAATTTGTGATGCAACAATAGTAACCTAATGAGTAACCTTTTATTGGCCTTCCTCCATTTAATGCCTTCAACTACTAACTTTCTTACTATTTTTCTTGAGTCATTTTCCAAATGAACAATTGTACTTAAATCATTCTCTCAGTTCTGCTTCTAGGAAATTCAAATGAAGACAGTTCCCCCGCCCCACAACAAATTCTACTGGTATGACCAATGGTATGTAAAAATAGGATATAATCTGTAGAGTGATTAAGAAATATGGATACATATTATTAGTAACAGGCCAAAATGCAGTGTGTAAATTGGCTTAGATTGAGGGAAGTGAAAACTATCCCATATTTCAAGAAGATTGGTTGCAAGAAAAGGAAGTAGCAGAACCAGGAAAATCTCCACCTCTGTTAAAAAAAAAAAAAAAAAGGCTTTCAGGACAAAGTAGATGTGATGAAAGTCAAAGCACACTAGAAATCACACCAAAATTCCTCAGAAAAGTCAGCTAAATGGAGAATTTACTCTCAGCTTTCTCTTGGAACAAGCAAAAAAAAGTGAAAATGTTATAATACTGGATTTCTATATATGTGAATCTGACAGCAGTAGTATATTGGGCTCTTACAACATACTCATAAAAATTAAAATGAAATAATTCAAAGAAGAAACAGTGTCTCTTCTATTAAGTTGTCCTTTTACTAGCGGTATTAAAGTCAGGGTTATCCTGAGAAATAGAACCTAACAGGATGTGTGTGTGTGTGAGCATGCATGTGTGTGTGTCTGTGTATTGAGGTAAAGAGGGAGAGAGAAAGAGGGACGGATATTTTTAAGGATTTGGCTCTTTATGATTGTTGTAGCCTGGTGTCTTAGTCAGTTGACATTGCTATAACAAAATCCCATAAATCATGTAGCTTTTAAACAATGGAAATTTATTACTCACAGTTCTGGAGTCTGGAAAATTCACAATCAAGGTACCAGCAGATTCACTGCCTAGTGAGGGTCTTTTTCCTTGCTCACAGGTGGTGCCTTCTCACTGTGTCCTCACATGATGGAAGGGGCAAGAGAGCTCTCAGGCCTCATTATAAGGGCACTAATTCAAGTCATCTGGGCTCTACTCTCATGACCTCATCACCTACTAAAGGCCCTGCCTCCTAATATAATCACCTTGAGGGTTAGGATTTTGACATATGAATTGGGAGGGGAGGGCCACAAACATTCAGACCATAGTACCTGGTAAATACAAAGCCTGATAGAGTAGACCACCAGACTGGAGATACAGAGAAGTGTTGCAGTTTGATTCCGAAAGTGCTCTGCTGGCAGAATTCTTTCTTGCTTAGAGGAAGAAAGTAAGGCCTTCAATTGATTGGATAAGACTCACCAACATTATGGAGGGTAATTTGCTTTACTTACAGTCCACCAATTTAGATGTTAATCTTGTCCAAAAAGCACCTTTGTAGAAACATCTAGAATAATGTTTGACCAAGTATCTGAGCACCATGGCCCAGCCAAGTTGACACATAAAATTAGCCATCACACTAGTTCCCAGGCTTCTTCCTAGGAAGGAAGATCTTCATGGGAAAATGCAGTTCTGTCCTGACGCATGAACACCATGTCTTCAGTGTATATGAGCTAGCCTGTGGGGGAGGTTATGTGAAACCAGTCTGAGTCCTACAAAGTTGTTTGAGCTGCACCCATCAGAACTCATATATGTATCCAGTGAAAAGAAACCATTTGGAAAGTCAGTTAACTTTCCTGTCATGCAACTTTTCTCTCCATAGCTCGCTCTCCATTCATGTGGACAATTTAATTCAACCTGCAAGAAAAAAATCATAGAAAAGGATTTTTCTTGAAGGAAAAATAAATTTTGGACTGTAGCCAATTGTAAACAGTGTTTTGAGAAAGAATTAAAGCAACAATTGCCTTTGGATAGAAAAACTTAGAGTAGCCATGGCTAAAGACACAATTGACAAGAAAACATGGTTATTTGTGTGGCTTATAATAATTTAATGTAATAACCATAATTGTATCTGAAATACATTAAGACATATCAGAATTTTAGGAATCTCATGTAATTTTGGAACACATATTAATAACATAACCAGACAACTATAACTCAAAGAATATTGAAACACCATTATTTTATTTGACAATGATTCCCATATAATTTTAATATATGAAATAACCCTAATATGTCTCTCTTGGTATTTCCTTCCAGAAAAACAAAAACAAAAACAAAAACTTTATTTTAGAATTTGAAATTGTATTTTGGGAAGAATGTCAAATATTAAAGATTTAAAATACTTGATCAAAATAGAATTATAGGTCACTGTAAAATAATAGTCATTAATTCAAAGCGTAAATTCAAAATTTCAAAAAGCAAAAGCCTTTATTATTTGATAGAGTCTCAGCTTTGAAACAGTTGAAAGACCTAATAACAGCATTAGACCAACAGAATTATTTTCATCTTTTTTATTTTTTTGCAATTTACTCAGAAGGTGAACAAAAATCTTATCTTCTATTAATATTATGTAAAAGTTTTTCTAAAGAGAAAATCAAATTCTACCTTTGCATCAGTACCATTTCTATCAGCTTTGGCCCTATGAAATAATAGTTTCATAAACCTTTTATAATCTCTTACAATTTTCTATTAAAGAGTAGCTCAATGTTCTCAGAAAACCCTGTTATTTTGACACAGGCCCAGACACTGGCCCTCTATCAGTATGATTTTTATATTAGTGCTCAATTTTTAGAGAAAGTAAATAATGTCTGTATTAGTCCATTTTCATACTGCTGTGTAGAAATACCCAAGACTTGGTAATTTATAAAGAAATAGAGATTTAATGGACTCACAGTTCCACATGGCTGCGGAGGCCTCACAATCATGGCAAAAGGTGGAGGAGTAGCAAAGGCATGTCTTGGCAGGCAAGAGCCTGTGCAGGGGAACTGCCCTTTATAAAACCATCAGATCTTGTGAGACTTATTGACTATCATGAGAACACCATGGGAAAAACCTGCCCCCATGATTCAAATGCCTCCCACTGGCTCCCTCCCATGACACGTGGGGATTATGGGAGCTACAATTCAAGATGAGATTTGGGTGGGGACACAGCCAGGTCCTATCAATGTCCTTTTAATTTTAGCCAATTTGATTAAATACAAAATTTCTTTCACATAATGAATATTCTATAAACCTTCCGCAACATGCTTAAGATTTTCGTTTTTTCCTATATTTTTATATATATTGACAAACTGTAAGGGTATCTGAGCCAAAGGAGAATAGACCCAAAGTCAGGGAAGAAAGTTTATTAACCTGCTGGGCTGCTCAGAGGAGGCAGCAGCTCTGAGCTTACAAAACGAGCAGTTTATATGGGGTGAGAGGGGCAAAAGGGGGTTTCAGGTAACAGGCACAGAGATAGTTCGTTAACTTGCAACAGACCTACAATACGTCATCCTGTGACTTTTATGGTAGCAGCTTTTTTAAAAAAAAGACGGAAATCAGGATTTTTTACAGATGTGTGTCAAACAGGAATTTACAAGTATGGATAACCAACATACGTTTTCCCTGTCCTCCCTTGAGCTGCCTGGATGGCTGTAATCAGGCTTTGCTTAATTGCCACACGTCTGGCAGCCTTGGTGTGCCTAGGTAAGGGTTCAGGAAGGCAGCTTCAGAGCAATCAGAGTGGTGTGGGGTCAGCCTATGTGTAGGGGGTTTTCTGAGGCAGCATGGCTTGTCCCTAACACAACCTACCTTATGACAAAAATTTACTTTTCTTCTCACTTATTATATTGAACACACAAAGTTCTCACTCATCTATAAGAAAAAAGATAGTCTCTCCTTTCAACTTTCTTTACATCTTACTTTCCTTATATATTCTTGATATAGTTTGGATATTTGTCCCTCACCCAAACTGGATGTTGAATTGTAATTCCCAGTGCAGGAGGTTTGGATCTAGTGATAGGTGTTTGGATTATGAGAGCAGATCTTTCATGGCTTGGAGCTTTCTTCATGATCTGGTCATATAAAATTATGTGGCAGTTCCTTGCACCACTCTCTGTCACATGCTCCTGCTTCTACCATGTGACATCCCTGTTCACATGTCACATGGCATTAGTCTCATTTTCTGAGTCTAATGGCTCAGACATTTTGTAATTGTCTTTAATTGAACATAACATGAATTTAAGATGAAGTTTCTGGAAAAGATTTTTGAAATGATGAAAAGCTTGTTTATAAACTTTTAACAATTATTTATTTTATTTATTCTTAGATATTATGCTTGAGTAGTTCATTAAATAAAGCTAACAATCATCTCAAGTTTTTTCCTTGCTAATCATTTCTATAGCTTGTGAAACCCTAAAGTTAAACACATAGGTATTTTGCCGATAAGAAGACACAGCTACTTTTACTAAATCAACAAACTAGTATTATTTACCAAAGATGTTCCCACATCATGTGAACTAAAAGGCATTTGAGTTAGTTTCTATTTTTCTGATTAAATATGGAATTTAAGTGCTTGTTGGTTCTTTAAGCCAATTAATTAGAGCTCTTTCATACATTTTGTTAGTGAAATATCACATATGCATAACACATTTAAACATACAGCTATAAAGACACACAGACAGAAGCAGATCTTATAGCTTTATAATATTCTTCATTTGCCAGTTTTTTTTTTTTTTTTTT
>NW_016107843.1:98835-121592 GCF_001604975.1 Cebus imitator | reverse complement strand
AGCTGGAAGGCAGAGCATCTGGGTGTTTTAAAGTCAAGATTCCTACCTTTACGTTAAATCTGTGTTTCCAAAAAAGAGAAACACTATGAGACTGGGCCGTATAAGCTTCTGCATTGCATCTCACTACAAAGACAGTCTCCTAAGTGTTTAAACTGTGCCTTTTTTATCTAAATGCACAACAAACCAAGTAGCCCCCTGTGGTAATAACCATTAATTATAAACAACTTCTGTTAGTTATCTCCAAAACTGTGGCTTTCAGCAGTGACTCATCAGTCATCACACACATGAAACTCAAATGCTGTCTCCATACAAAGTAATCTCTAGTACCCTCAAAAGCCAAAGATATCAAGCAATGCAATAGAAAGGATTGAAGAGTTTTAGACCTGAGAACAGCCTGTCCATGACTCTTTAGACTCCACAGGAAGACAGAAGCTCCCCAAAAATGGGTGAATGGTGCCTTTTTCTATGTTCCTTAAGGAGTCTGAGTTATTAGATATCTTCTCTAGGTTTCTTAATGTGGTATGAAAAATGGAAAAAGGAATGAGGAACAGAAGTGGAAGGAAATAGAAGAGCAAGTGTTAAAGGAGTTAACTTGGGGAGATTTTAAGCTTTCTAAAAGACTAAATAAGTTTTACATTTTTCTAAGGAAATATCATGCCAACCAGATAAAAAGCAAACAGAAGGGTTTAAGTTGACTCGAAAAAAATGTTCAGTAACAAGATCCAAAAGAAAAAGAAAAAAAACCAAAAACACAGAAAGGTCTTTTTTCAAGAAAAATTGTGGTTTAAATATGAGCTTTTAATTAAGCTGACTTCTGACCTTAGAGCCCTACAAAAGAATCTTTTAATATCTCTTCTTTTGAGATTTCAGCCAGGAAAAACATCAGGTAGGTCTCCCTTTAAGTTTATCTGGTTCTAAAACCAATGTTGTATCCCTTTTTGCATGCAAATGAATTATATTAGACATTTCAAAAGATCCTTATTTTGGCTACTGCTGATCCTGACTGTCCTGGGTTAGGTGGGTCCACTTTCCTAGACATTTACAAGAGAATGCCCGATAAATATTATTAAAGCACCCTCATGGTCTGGGATGATACCCAGAATTCTTGGTCTCATGGGCAAGGAAATCAAGAATGCAGAGACACCAAGGGTAAGGTTTAGAGCAGAAATTTAATAGGAGAAAGAAAGAGAACAGCTATCTGCTTCAGAGAAGGGTTCCAGAAAAAGAGCTGCCATTATTTTTACAATTTAATGCCATATATATATATATATATACATATATACATATATACATATATATGGATATATATGTATATAGCTGGAGTGTAGTGCTATGATCTTTGGTCACTGAAACCTTTGTCTCTGTGTTCAAGCTATTCTCCTGCCTCAGCCTCCCAAGTAACTGGGATTACAGGTGTACACCACCATGCCCAGCTAATTTTTTTTTTTTTTTTTTTTTTTTTTTTTTTTTGTATTTTTAGTAGTGATGGGGTTTCACCATGTTGGCCAGGCTTGTCTTGTACTCCTGACCTCAAGTCATCCACCTGCCTCAGCCTCCCAAAATGCTGGGATGACAGACATGAGCCAACATCATCTGGCCAATGCATGTAAAGGCTTTTATAGGAAACCGATGAAGGCTGGGTGTCTCATTTTAATCAGGTGTGAATTTCTGGTGGCTCTACTCCATCCTCCTAATGTGCATGTGGGCCCTTACCTTGAATTACTCCATATTGCTTTGTGCCCCTTACTTTGCATGTGTCAGGGGACAGATTTTTCCATTGTGAGCATGTATGGGCAAGTCAGCTGTGTAGCCTTATTTATCTGTGTGGCTGTTGGCATGTCTTAGGCAGCACCCCTGTGCAAGGCCCCCTATCTGTGCCTGCAGGCTTTTCTTTTGTTTGAAAGGATTCAACCAAGGACTGACACTAACTGCCTGCCTAACCAGTTTTTTCCCTTTCTCCTCTCTCATTTCCCCCTTCAGGAGTAGAGACCCTAACTGCCTTTAGGAAGAATGGGATGATGATTCTTTTAGCTACTTCCTCTTGGAGAGGGACGCTGTGTAGGAGAACATCACTAGGGTTCCTCCTAGGGCTGGTCTAAGGATCCTTGGAAGGAAGGCAAGCCCATGTGTGGTTTCATTTGCATCACCATTTACAGCTTGATAGCCTTTAGGCGAGAAGAAACAATTTGGATTATTAGAGGACATGCATTAAAACAAAACAAGGTTAGGGTAAGGACAACTTAAAAATCCCAAAGTTGTCAACATGCTTAGTTAAGTGGTACCTATAGTTATCCCTGCTAAGACTTGGGTGCATGGGCTTGGCTTTAGTTGACTTCCTTAGGTTTATCTTTCCAAACAAAGAAACCTCCATGTTATAGGCACCCTATTTACTCCCATTACCTGGCAGGATTTGCAGGCCTGTTGCTCAAAACTAGAATATTGATCCAGATTTTTACATGACCAATCCTTTTTAATTTTTTTCTGAGCTCTAGCCAGAGACTGCTGATTAGTTTACAGGAATAAGCAAGGTTAGTTTAAAACATAGGCAAGAACTTGAAAACAACTAATGAGATTAGAATTTAATGGCAAGCATGTAAGAAGTTTTGAAACACAATTTTTCTCTCTCCAGTCCTCATTTTTGTTAAAAACATATCGTGATAGGACTGAGTTGTTTGCACAATAAACTTTAGTCTTATACTTGGCCTGATTATATGCATAAAGTACAACAAGAATAATTATTTTTACATAGGCTTTTAAGATTGGCTTTGACGGAACTCTGTTCTACAAGGAATCTCAGATAGCACTTTTTAAAATGAAGCCTAGCCATGGGTTTAGAACCTCAAATACCTGTGTTGGGTGAATTCCTCTCTTCTTGAGGTCCCAAGAACATTGGATTCCTGGGCATGTTAGAAATCGACATTCTTGACACATCAGAGATCAGGAACCCTGTATTGGGACTGGGCAGACAAGTTATGAGGCCAGTTTTCTCAAGGAGTTTTGTTGGCTCTGCAAGTTAAGCTTGATTCCTTAAAGGAAAACACACCCTTCTAGTCAAAGCTTTGCTAAAACAACCAGTTTCTCTAGTTGTGTCCTTTTGCTAAATAAAATTGATTCTTATTGCATTGATGAAAACAACTATATTGCCATAAGTTAAGAATACTTATAACTAGTTTCCAAATTCCAGAGGAACCAGGCAGAGAGAAAAAAATATGCTCCAAATTTGGTTCACAGGAATATATGTTACTCAATTGCTAAAAGCTGTTGATAGCTTAAAAGAAAAGTTTCCTTGATTCTGAAGAACAAAACAAGGATTAGCAATGTTTTAAACAAAAAGTTAAAAAGAATTACTTTAGACTTCTATTAGTTTAGTCCATGCAGTTAACTCCTGTTTGATATTCATGAACATTTCAGCTCTTCATCATTCCTGTACCTTTTTTTAAATCTCGTGTCAGAATTTCCAAAGTTTTCAGAAACCTGCATTTTACAGCACCTGTAAAAGTCCTATAAACCACCTTTTGAAAAGGATTAAAATGAGACAATTGTCTATGAATGATGAAATGTCCACAGTAGTTGCAGTTAAAACACAATTGACAAATAAATGTGGTTATCTCTGTTGTTTACAATAGCTTAACATAATAGCCTTAATTATGATTGATACCATATATTCAAACATCAGAATTTTAGACATCCCATATAATTTTGGAACATTTATTAATGCTATTCACTAAAACATAAACTGAAGCAGATGAAACATCATTCTAGCAATCCCACGTACAGAAACATGTTAAATAATCCTGTTTACCTCTCTTCTGGATGCTTCAGGGGTGCTCTGCAGCATCCAAAAGCTAGGGGTTGGGAAAAACAATTGTGAAACTGAAGTTTGATTTTTGGAAGGCTGTTAAAGGTTAGAGGCTCGAAACACTTGATATTGTAAAATACAATTCCAGACTACCATAAGTTATTTATTTTGCCAAAATTATTACTAAATTTTTTTAAACATGGCAAAAACCTTTACTCATTAAGAGGGAAGACTCAGCTTTCCAAACACTTTGTTTACTGTTTTCTCTTTGTTCTCCTTGGCAGTTTATCTGCATTATATGAACATTTTGTACAAGTGAGAGAAAGACAAGTTTTGCCCTTTCATTGGTTTCAAAACAATTCTTTATTCCTAGGCAACATTTAAATTTCCATGCCTTTTTATAATCTTTTACCACAAAAACATTTTACTGTTCTTGCACACCTTACATGTATATCTATTTTCAGTAGTCTCATTTACATGTTATAATGACAACTCTTAGCAATTTTTAACTTTAATGTAAAACACGATAAGTTGTTTTAATTATGTGCTAGATGCAGATAAAGTCTGGCTTTTCCCAGCATAGTTAGAGATACGATTAATTTTTTATGTCCTAAGGCCTTACCAAGTTGCAAAGCGGGCAGTTTACAACCTGACACATTTAGCAGAACTAGTATCTGACTTACATGATTTAGACCACCTATTTACATTTTGATAACATTTGCATTTGACCAATTATCTATTTTTATTTCTTAAAGATTAAAGTCATGTGAACTAAAAGGTATTACAGGTTTTATCTTTTCTTTAAAAAAATTGATTTAAGTGCTTATTTTTCTGTAAGCCAATCAATTAGAGCTCTTTTTATAGACATCACACACAACACATATATAACTATACATACAAACAGAAGAAGATTTAGTCATTATAAGATTTTTCATTTGTCAATCTCCTAATTGGACTATTGGTCTCTGGGTGGGGCTTTTTAAGATCAGGGCTAGGAAAGCATGTAGTTTCTAGGAAAAAAACAGGTTTTCAGAAGAATCTATCCACCCTTAATTCCTGTAGTTCCATGAGGAAAACAGAGGTTTCTCCCAAAATGGAATCCATGGTGTCTTTTCCGGTTTTTCCCAGAAATCCCAGGCCATCAGAAATCATCTTGGAGCCTCTTGTGTGTGCAAAAATGAAGAAAAAAAATTAAGTCAACCAAGAAAAAACCTTTTCTAGACAAACAAGATTCAAGATAAGAAAAACCTAAAGGCCTTTTAAATATGCCTATAACTTGGACATCCAGTTTGAATTAAACTGAGAGTTCCTTAAGTTAATCCTTTTAAATCTTTTGTTACCCAACTTCAGCCACACCGAGCATTTCATATTTCTGGCTTTTGAACTTTAGCAAAAAAAAACCTCACAGGTGAAACCAACAGAAGTCAATTAGATTATGACTTAACAGCATATGTACAGGGTATTTTCAAAGGAGTTGTAAGCAGCTTTTGAAACTGTCATTGCAAAATTATAACTGAGACAGTGAAAGAGATCTGACCCAACCAATCCCATCTTCTAGCCTCCAAGCTGTGTTTGTTCATTACTGGGCATAGGCTGAACCAACTCTGGGAGGAATTTAATTTATAATTTATAGTTCAGAACAAAACCAATAACAACCCTTTCCCAAAACAAACCTCCTTCTTGCCTGGGGAACAGACAGCCTTTGTAGGACCAAGAAACCAGCCGCAAGATTAGGAACTATGGTTTAGGAGTCATGCACCTGGAGGCCACAAGATTCTGACCTTCTCTAAACTGCTCCTAAGATCAGCACTTGAGATATGCTGCAGACTCTGCACTTGATGGATTAGCCGGCACCACCCAGACTGATAAACTGGCACATCTGATTTTGTAGCCCCCACCCAGGAACTGACTCAGCACAAGAAGACAGGCTCGACTTCCTACAATTTTGTCTCTGACCTGACCAATTAGAATTCTGGTTCACCAGCCTCTCCCCACTCATGAAGCCATCCTCAAAAACTCTGCTACCCAAATGCTTGGGGAGATTGACATGAGAAACAACAAAACTCCAGTCTCCTGCAGAGCCATCCCCCATGTGCATCACCCCCTTTTCATTGCAATTCCCTTGTCCCAATAAATCATCTATGTTTAGGGAATGGGCAAAGTGAACCCACTGCAGAGCCACACTTTAACAGAATCTAGAACCTTTAAAGGCAACTAGATGAAAGGAAGATTTAAGAAAGAGAGCTAGAAGTTGTTTATGGAGGGGAAGAGAATAAGCAAATGGCAAAAGTTAAACGGATATTAACCTGAAAGTACTTATTCCTTAAGCCAGGATTGAACTCAAGCCACTATTGTAAAATGACAGAGACTGAAACTAAGTGTTGCCACATGGTTCTAGGGTCACTCTCCCAAGGATGTAAACCAAGATGAAGGCCTGCAACAAAGTTTGTTACTGACCAGTTTACTGGGCTGGCTTGAACAGCAGACTTACGGAGTTTTGGAGTCGCATTCTTTTCTAAGGTATCCCTCTTTCTGACAGAATTATACAGAAAGACATGCAAAGCACACCAGATTGGCTACAGCTTAAGACCAACCTCACAAATCTTTTTTCATTAATTGAAACTTTACAGAGAATATAAAAAGTGGTCCCTACCATAGTTTGCACAGTGAGAGAGAAGCCCAAAGCCCAACTAGTTAAAAAAAAAAGAAAAAAAAAAACCACAACTTTTACCCTCTGGCTGGCATGTCAAGCTTCTGGGTTTAATTTCCCTGAGCTCAGCACTAAGCCAAGCATTTTAAGTTTTGGAAAATTAACTTTTCCCAATTTGGAGGGACATTATAAAAGAAGAGATAGGAGTCATTTCAAACCATGAAAAAAGGAAGGAAAAATACCATAGAAAATCTCTGAGGGTTTAGGTGTAGAACTGGAGGAGTTGATGTGGATTGGGAGCAGGAAGGGCTGGGGCATGTGGAAGTTACATTCAAGGGTTCCCCAGGGGTTTGTTTCTTTGACTTTAAGAAATTATCTCCTGTGGGCTTGCCTGATATAACCGCTAAGAGAGCAGAGTTAATTTTACAATGCTAACAAAGATCTGGATTGTCTCAAAACGGTAGGAAGGTTCTTACATAAAGGACCTCAGATAATTTGTCCTCTCACCTGCAGAAATGATCTAGTTGTTAGATAGTATTGAAATTAGCACTTCCCTGAGGAGACTAGCCCCCACACCCCCTTGTTCTGCAGTTGGTGGGATGGCCATGCCCTAGTGCAAAAGAATATGAGGTACTTTTAGAGTCTGGGGGATCAGAGTCCCAGTGATCCAGGCTGCACTCGGGGGGAGTGTAGACTGACGATGTATTGTTAACCATCCGGAAAAAGAGGGGAGAAGGTGTGCTTTAGTTTTCTTTCCCCTTTTGGAGTAACCCAGAGAGAAAGACAGAAGGCATGTTCCTCTTCTCCTCTTCCCTCCCAACTCCTTTGGGTCCCAGTGACAGTCATAGGTGCCACCCATGGGAAACTCCCACTAAGGAACTGTATTGAAGTTTTCTTCCATTATTGATCTGGACTGGTATTGAGAAAAGAAGCCTGTAAGTAGAAGCTAAAGGGGATGTTTTCTTGAGCATCCCCTACTTTATGTCCACTCGAGTGCTCCAAATCATTTGGTTTAATCATTTCAAGACCTCTGTAACTTTGGGACAGTATTTTAAGCCTTTCAGTGTGCATTGCACATAGTAAAAATCCAATGAATGTGAATTTATTTCGTGGAAGAAAAAAATAAGAAGGATGAAAGGAAGAAAGTGAGGGATAAACATTTTTCATAAGAGTCCTAGAACAAGCATAGATGAAACGGTGGCAATGCAATATTTGAAATAAAAATGCTTAAAAGTTACCAGGATTTAAGAAAGATATGGGTCTTATCAAAAAGCATTCAAAGTACCAAACAAGATGAATAAAAAGAATTTTTCTGGAAACATATTAGTGAAACAGGAAAAATCAATAATGAAGATTATAACCTCAAGAGAGAAGAAAGGATGATTTTTCTGTATAAATGGAATGCACTTTTGTCTGGATGATATTTTAAGTTATGCTTTTAGTATCTCTTCTGCTTTAAGACATTAGAGTGATATAAATATATTAAAAAGAGAAAGTAAAAAGCTATAACTGGGCTTATGGGCAAGATAAGCATTGCAAAAAATAATAATAATAAAATGTGAAATAGAAACCAGAATTGTAAACAGGGCTGAAGTCACAAACTGGCTGAACATAAGGCTGAAAACAGAGATGACCAGGGTTTAATATCTTCACGTAAGTAGGCAGCCAGAATCAAGGTACCCCCCTGAGATAATCCCTCCTGAAAAGAGGTTAAAAATCGCCTCTGCCAGCTTCTAACAAGGGCATCAGCTTATGAAACACAGCAGACCTAGGACATTGAAGGACATGGAGTTGCCAGATAACTCTGTAACTGAATTAGCCACACTCACAATAGCGCCATGATACAAGTACTGCCAATTGCCAAATTTAACCTAGATGGGGAAACTAGGCAACTTGAGTGGAACAATAAGAGGAGAGAGAAAAAGAGCAAAAGAGAAAGAAGCAAGTGAACAGCTTCAATAGGCCTACATTTCTTGGGTGGGCTGTGGCCATCATTCCCCTTGCTGTCAATGAGCCAAACTATATGAGTACTCCTCCTAATATCAGCCCTGGCTCACAGAGGATAGCCACCACTGAACACTGTAGTAGTGTTGGTGCTCTTCCCAACAGAGCACACCTGATGGCTTTGGTCAATATTGTGTCCTCTGGACCTTCTCATGGAATATAAACCTCTGATAAGTCTTCTGGCTTCACATAATGTCCCTATTCCAGCATGGCCATTTCTCTGACTTTTTAACTTTATTCTTCCATTTTTTGCTGGGAAAACTCAGGCATCTCTACTTTGTTCCACATAGGCTACAACTTGGGGTCTTAAGAATTATACTAGGAGAAACGTTATTTCATCCCCTGGAGTTCTTGTCTGGGTATTATTTTCTTTGTTCTAAAAGAACAGACCCAAGTCAATGAACTCTTGCTTATCCCATGTTGTATTCTGGTCCACTTGATCAAGCACCCTCAAAATCGAATTCCATGTATACTCCACTGGTTCCTGCCAGTAAATACTAGCCAATGCTTGCAGTTCCTATTGGGTGCAGTCATTGCCTTTCCTTATTCCATACAGCATGACCCCAGCTAGAGTATGTTAGAATTTAGCCTTAGTTATCAATCCGGTACACAAAGGAGGAGAGGGGGAGAAGCTTCTAAGTGGAACACATTTTGCCCCACGTGAGAGAGGCCCCTTTAGTGCCTTTCACACAGGGGAATTGCTGTCTTTTAACCTATTTATGCCTAGTGTTCCATTATTGGAATGCTAAGCATGTGGGAGTTACTTATATCCTACTGCTCAAGGTCCTTGCCAAGGTCTGATTGCAAAAATTCAAAAAATTGCAACCTCAGGCATAAATGGGTTAATAAGGTGCCTGGACCACCCATATGGCCTCCTTATGTTTCAGAGGAGTCTGTCTAGCCATAATCCTTGGGAATATATACCCGGAAGTCTTCATCTCACATCTTAGGGTTCTAGACTTTTCTAACTTTTTCTGTGACCTTAGTGTGATAGACTTACTTTGACTGAGCATTGACTTGTCTTTGAAGCTCCTTAATCTTAACTATCAGATCTTGATTTTTTTTTCTCAGCTGGTGTATCTGTAATCTACCATAAAGGTCCTCACATTTTGTATTTATCTGTTTTTTAAAATCCCTTTATTTTCTCATTATCCTTCTGTAGGATTTCCATGCAACTTAATGATAATCACTCAAGCTCTTTGTTCTTATATATTTTGCTCACCTCATACCTTTCCAATATTTGTGACATCCTATTGGTCAGAGTGTTTCATTTCATCAGAATATTATCTGCCGTCATTGCCAATTAACATTTTAGCAATTTTGCCACTGTTTTGTGCCAGGGATTATCTGTAGTACTCCACATATCACTTGAGATGGGATTCTCTTTTCTAGCCAAGTAATAACTTAGTTTCTAAATTTTATCTTGATGAATGCTTTTTTGTACCACTTCTGATAATAAATTGTGTCAGATGAGGTCCTTTGATAAGTAGATGCTAAGATAGAATTAGTAGCTCAAGAGTTTTATTGCAACTAACACCTTTGAAAGATAAGAAGACATTAAATGAGTCAACAGGGAAAACCTTCATGCTGCAATGCATGTGTGACACCTGATAAAGCAGTGGAGCAAGGGTATTATGTAGAAAAAAGTTCAGTCTGAAGAGCATCTCTGAGAAAATCATGGCCAGTGCAACAAGGCACCTCAGTGTAAAGGCTGTTTCTAGAGGAGTTCCACTTTATGTGGCGATGGCTAGATCCTGGCACTCCTGTTGTGCTTCGTCTGCCACTGCAGCTGCCTGGAGAGAATGTGCCCTTGATTCATACAATGCAGTAACTCTCAAAGGTGTTGCAGCAGGTTTTCACTGAATGGAAATCTGAGGGAATCACTTTTATGGCTGTCACACGATTTGAAAATGTAACTTAAAAATAATAATGTTCAAAATAACAAGAAACCTCTAGAAAAAAAGTCTAACAAAATATGTGCAAGAATAATTATAAAATATTATGAAAGGGCATAAACAAAGTCCTGATTAAGTAGATAGACTATGTTCATGAAGAAAACAAATCAATACAATAACATGTCAATTCTGACCTCTGAATTTATAACATTATACTCACAACATTCAACAAAATGTTTCATGTAATTTACCATGATAATCCTAAAATCCACATTGATTTTTAAAGGTGATTTTAGTGTCCAAAAAAATCAAGTTAATTAAAGAAATAAAACACGTGCAGAGACTCACACTAGCAGATGTTAAGATTTATTCTAAAGATACAATAACTAATAATAGTGGATTATTGTCACAGAGATAGGCAAATAAACCCAAGAAACAGAGTAAAGAGGCCATAAACAAATGCCTGCCTATGTGAAAGATTGGTGTATAACAGAGTTGTCATTACAAATCAATAGGGAAACATAGACTAACCTATAAATTTTGCTAGGACAACCGGAAATTTAAAAATTCTAGTGAATAAAATTGAGACTACCCTCTCTCAAACTTGTTTAAAATGCCAATTAATTTAGACATAATTATAGAACCTAATGGAAGTAAGATAGCCAGACAGAGCCAGAGCAGATGCTGCATGAATTGGAACAACCTATTTTATTTTCAGCTTCCCCTAAATTTACAAAGTATGAACACCTGCCAGAGATACCTCAGAGCAGAAAATGGCTAAATTCTTACTGTGTTTCTGTCCTGTTATATGCGTGTTTATATCACTAGTCCAGAAGACTTTCATTAGCAACCTAGTGCTTCTGTTTAAAAAATAGTCTCTCTCTCTCACACACACACATAATTGGTCTGCTTTTATAAAATTATATTCAGCAAGGTCTAATCCAATCCCTTGTCTAGCGTGAGAAGGAATAATTATCTCTATCTTACTGTAAACCTGTCTTTCCACATACCTCCTCCTAACCCTAGTTTAATATCCTTTTACATCAATGGACTCTGACACTACATTTAATCTAAGGGCCATAATTTTGAATTCTTTCCTCACAGTTATTTATAATAAATAACAATTAAGTGTGGTGAAAACTTTATAATAAAATTAAAAATAAATTCCAAGTGGAATAAAACTCAAAATATAAAAGCAAACTAAAATTTCAAAATTACTTATTGCAAAATATACATATGACTTTGGATTTGAGATTTATTAAGCTAGAAGCAAAACATCTTCATAAGGCAAAACATTGATATATTTGACTCAATTAACATTAATTTTTTAATAAATCAGAATACCATTAGATTAGAAATAAGGCACAGCCTGGAAGAACATATTTGCAATGCATGCAAATAGCAAAGTATTAGCTTTCATAATGTATAATGATGCCTACAAATCAATAAATAACACAAATAACTCAGCATCTAAATGGGCAAATAATGTGAACAAGCAGTTAACAGAAGAGGAAACTAAATTTGCTGATACATTTTTAAAAATCCTCCACCTTGCTAGAAATCAGAAGATGAGAATTTAGAAAACAGTGATACATCATGTCATTATCTGGTTAGCAAAAAGTAATATTTCACAATATTTGTTGTTGATGAGGATGTAAGGAAACAATAATTTTAGTACACCACCATCAGTGAGAGCTTAAATTGATAACACTAATTTGGGAAGGAAATTAGCAATGGTTAGAAAAGTTGAAGATACGTATCCTACAGCCCAGTAATTTCACTTCTAATTGTTTACTAGTAAACACATATGTCAGGAATTGAATATTTTCATGTTTTTGCACTGTTTGACTTCCTGCAGAAAGAAAACTTGACTAGCTAGAGAAAGTCTCCTTGACCTCAGACCTTTCGCTCCTCAAATTCCTAGTGTATTAGATTGAAGCCATCTGCTCCTTTTCAAAAGATAAAACTTATCTCCCTGGTTCCATGAAAACATCTCAGGGGTTATAAACCCGAGGACAGAGATTTTTGTCTTGTCTTCCTCCTGAAGACATTTATTTATATTTTAAAGTCTAGAGACCTTCTCCTTCTTTTTTCCAAAGAGAAACTGTTTATATTAGGGAGACTGCAGTCTCTCTCTGGGCATGGGGTGTAATGTCTATAGAAGCTCCCAGATTCATATTTTTGGGCTTCCTTACCTACAGTACAGGACATGGTATCAGTAGGATGACATCTGGCTCTCATCGCATCACCTTAGAATAAGGAAGATTTGTTCCAAAGGGGAACCAATGAGGTTATTGCTGTAAGTAATTGTAATCTACCTTGTTCCAGAAATCTTGAGTTTACTTTTAGAATAGTATGAATAAATATAAATATTAAAAATGTATTGATTTGTACATGTACACAAGGAGAATGCACAGAAATTTTTTTCTAACGTTGTTTATAAGAAAAATTATATAAACATAAAATTTAAATGAAAAAAAATGCCCATTCAGAGGAGACTTGATAGGTTTTCTTAAATTCAGACAATAAATACATACAGTGAGAACATGAGTAAACTTAAGTTCTATGTATAAATATTAGTGAATCATAAAAGTATATTTAAAAAGAAAATTGTGAAATAATATGTACAATATGATAAAATTTATTTCAAATTAAAACATAAAAGTCAAATATCTATTAGCCCCTGATAATTAAACAAATTGTAGTTCACTTATTCCATGGCATTGTATGGGAGAAAAAATAACTTTCTATCTGTTCTGAGTTCTTAGCTGGAACCCTGTAATAAAAGACAGATTAACAAGAGAAAAACAAACGGAAGTTTACTAACCTGTATACCTCATATATATGTAAACTAAAAATCCTAAGCCCTTTGCCAACTGAACAGACCCTCTCTTGGCCAAGGGGACCCCAAAGAAACCTTAAAAACTGAGTTCCCAGCTGTGATAGGGAGGTCAGACACACCTGGTTATACACCTTCCCTTTTGGAGTTTAGGCACAACTGAGCAGCAGTGATGTTAAAACAGAGATCATGAGAATGACAAAAGAGACTCTGTGGCAATAAGATGCTAAATTATAAACAAGGCCTAAGGCCATATAAGGCAAGGGTTAAGTCAGGCCAGAAGGCCATCAATCTTGCTACATAATATCCATAACTTAAAATATTCCTTTCTGTTGACTCAAAGTGTTTGTTAGACAGAGCTTTACTCGTTTAACCAAATGCAAATTAAAGAATCTATAACCTGTAAGGTCCTGCTTCAAGTTATCCCACCTTTTTGGGCCAAATCAATGTATACCTTCCATGTATTGCCTTATGCCTTTGCCTATAACTCCTGCCTCCCCGAAATGTATAAAACCAAACTAATCTGACCACCTTGGGTATACTTTCTCAGGATTCCTTGAGACTATGTTTCCGTAAACTGTGCTCACTCCTATTGGCTCAGAATAAACCCCTTTAAAATATTTTAGAGCCTGGCTTTTCCATTAACATATACATAGGAAATATGCAGGGAATGAGTAATTTTCAAAGCAGTGGCTTAGAGTTTAGGCTTAAATACCATCTTCCATTGAAACAAAGAAAGAAGGGTATTGGGAGGTGGGGAGCAGTTATGAAGATATGACCAGAAAAAGTGTCCTTATCTCCAAAGACACAGGTAGAAAGAGAGGAATCTAGACAGGACTTGCTAAGTTTTCCCCAGCTCATATCCTTTTGTCTTATTATAATTCTCTATGACTTTTCACTGTTTATCAAACCTAGCATTAAAAACACTCAAGCTTGACCACTTCTTTGGATCTTCATTTACTTATGAAGGCTCTCATGTCACATAAAACCTATGTTAAATAAATGGGTATACTTTTCTCTTGTTAATCTGTCTTTTATTATAGGATCCCCAGCCAAGAACTTGGAAGGGTAGAAGGAAAATACATTTTTCCTCCTCTACACATACCTGGAATAAATTCGAAAATTTATATTCTTTTTTTGTGTGTGTGAATCAGTCTTTTTATTTATTTATTATTATTATTATTTTTTCCTTTGGAGACAGCACCTCGCCCTGTTACCCAGTGCAGCAGTGTGATCTCAGCCCACTGCAACCTCTGCCTCCTGGGCTCAAGTGATCCTCCCTCCCCAGCCTTTTGTGCAGCTGGGACTACATGTGTGCACCACCATGCCCAGCTAATTTTTGTATTTTTATTTTGTAGAGACAGGGTATATTCTTTGAGAAAATCAACCATTTGATGCAGAATCACAAATGTATTTGTATGGAGATGAGCAAATTAATGTCATACAATTCTTTTAATTTCCTTGGTATCTGTGGTTATTTCTCGATTACATGTATTTTTTATTTTGGATATTTGTACTTTCTCCCTGTCTTCCTTGATTAAATTAATTAATGATGGTTACAGCCATTTCACTATAACTCACAGGTATTTAGTTCTATTCTCTTTCCAGGGCATGTGGAAGACTATACCTCTTACATGATTAGCTCTAGGCAACAGTCAGGGAGCAGTAGAGAGCGGGGCATGTGTCACATCCAGGCTGAGGGCGAAAAAGCCCTGAAATCTTCCAGAGTTTCTTCCTTACTGGCAGTGAGCATGGAGGGCATGTGTTGTTACAGCAGAACTGCAAGTCAAAGAAAACTTAATTGCTGAGTTACTATATGGAAAAGAAAAAAAGCTGCCTTGGAGAGTCTTTTAACCCACAGTAGACTTTGAGTGCATGAGAAAATTTATGTAATAAGCTACTAACACTTAGGGGTTGTTTAACAATTAAAATTGAAGCTTAGTTTATTCTGACTAATACAGTGATGTTATTCATTTTATTGACATGTCTACATAATTGACTCTTTGATTTATATTTTAAATCTAGCAGATTTGTTTTCCATGTCAATAATTTCTGTTTTAACTTAATTTCCTTTCTCCTTCCCTTAGATTCAAGATGTTCTTTTCCTAACTTACTGAGTTTAATTTACATTTGCTTTTCTTGATTATTATAATAAGTATTTGGTGCTAAGATTTTTATTCTGAGCAATGCTTTAATTTTTAAATGATATATAGCATTTATATAATGGTATACATTTATTTTTGGGCTGATAGTTTTCCCCTTTATATCTGTTGTCTTGGAAAAAAGTATTCCAAGTAATTTGGAGGTGAATTTTTTTTTCATTTTATTTTTGTTGTTAACTTCTACTTCTGTGTTACTGTGGTCAGAAAATATTTTCTGCTTCTTCTATAAAAGTCAAAGCAAATGAAAATTGTGTATCATGTTGTTCAAATATTCTGCTTGTTTCCTGCTTGTTCTAATTTGACATGCATCAGAGATTGACTCTTCAAATTGTATATTATTTTATTCCTTACAAGGACACATGAAACATTTATTATACAAAATATTTCAAAGAAATAAAATTATTCAGAGCACATTTCTTATGACAATGGAAGAAAGCTAGACATTATTTTAAAAAAGATAACCAGAAAATTCCCATGTTTCAAAATTTAAAAACACATTTAAATAGACAATAAGTCAGAGAAGAAATTATGATACAAATTAGAAAATATTCCAAATTGAATAATGATTAAAACACAAGCTGTCATAGCTTATGGAATGCATTTAAAACTATATATGTAAGGGAATTTGTAACCTTAAATGCACATCTTTTCTTTATTCCTTGGGATATGTAAAAAAGTACTTAGCCTTATTCATTATTATTATTTTTTTATTGCATTTTAGGTTTTGGGGTACATGTGAAGAACATGCAAGATTGTTGAATAGGTACACACATGGCAGTGTGATTTGCTGCCTTCCTCCCCTTCACCTATATCTAGGCCAGGCATGGTGGCTTATGCCTATAATCCTAGCACTTTGGGAGGCCCAGGAGGTAGGATTGCTTGAGCCCAGGAGTTTGAGACCAGCTTGTGTAACATAGTGGGAGTCTCTACACAAAAATAAAAAATAGAAAAGTTAACTGGGTGTGGTGGTACATGCCTGTATGTAGTCCCAGCTACTCTGGAGTGGGAGGCAGAAGGATGGCTTGAGCCCAAGAGATTGAGGCTGCAGTGAGCCGTGATCATGCACTCCAATCTGTACAACAGAGTGAGACAATGTCTCAAAAATAAATTTAAAAAATAAAAATGCAAATTGAAGTCACAATGAGATATCACAACATACTTACTAGAATGGCTAAAATTAAGAAGAATGAAAATATCAAGCATTTCAAGGATTTGGAACAGCTACAACACTCATATATTATGGGCACTATTGTAAATTGGTACAACCACTTTTGAAAATTGGGAGTTTTAATATTTACTACATATCCTATAAAAATAATTTTTAGGTATATGCTCAAAAAATATATATTTATGTGCGTCAAAAGTCATGTGCAAGAGTGTTCACAGACATATCATTCATAATGGCCAAACACAAGAAATCACTCAGATATTCATTAGAAGAGTGGATAAATGAGTTGAGCATATTCATGTAAAATATAGCAATAAAAATTAATGAACTATTACTAAGTGCAATGATAATAATGAATTACCCACATAAATATAATGTTAGGCAAAATATCCAGACATAAAAGAGCACATACTGCATGCTTCCATTTATATAAAATTCACATGGGAATTAACATGGGGTTAGGAAACAAGATATTGGTTACATCTGGGAGGAGAGTGGAGTTTGCACTTGAGAGGGAACACAGGGATCACTTGTGGAATGCTGTAATATTTTAGTTCTTATTTGGATGGTAACTCATATTATTATTTTGTGAGCTGAAAACCTGTGATTTGTGCCATTTATTTCATGTATTTTATATTTCTTTAAAAATGTTAAGCAATTGAATTGGAAATTACTATTTTGTTATATGTGTCAGAAACGAAAAGGTAATACCAATCTGAACCAAATTTGAGTTGCAGAAACAGAGCAAGAGAATGCTTAGGCTGAGAAAAGGAACAATTTGAATTTGCAAGCTCCCATTGCATTAGCTCCTGAACTTGTGTTTTGAATGATAATGTGCTATATGATCCTTCTTTCAAATAAATCAGTTTTAGTCACATTAAAGATTTGCTATTTTATTAAACCTCCTTCTGTAATTTTACTTTTAGTGATCCTATTAATTCCCATAAGCTAACTTTCTTAGCTTTTTCTCCTGCATCCTGAAACATCTTTGCTTTACTCTCAAAATGTATTAAGAGTACAGCAATGTCTCAGCCTCTCCACCCCATTTTGCCTGGTCAATGACACCTTATCCCTCCCCTGAAGAGATAACGTATACTCCTAAAAGTCTCTCTGCTTTCTCCCTGCCCTCTGGTCTAGTCTACACGAAGAAGCCAGAGGGATTCCATTAAAGGTAAGTTAGATAAAGCTACTATTCTACTCAAAAACCAGAGGGATTACCATTAAAGGTAAGTCAGATAAAGTTACTGTTCTACTCAAAACATCCCAATGGCTTCTCATTCACTAAAAGTCAAATTTGAAACCTTTACCCTAACCTACAAGACCATACAAATATCTGACCCCATATCTTACCCTTCTGCTCTCACTAACTCTGTTTTAACATCACTGGTTTCCTTTCTACTCCTATAAAGTGATTAGCAAAATTCTACATCAGAGCCTTTGCACTTGATGTTCTTCCTACCTATTATTCTCTTTCCACAGATGGCCATTTTGCTTACGCTTTTTTCTGGATTCTGCCCAAATGTCACCTCCACAGAGGTCTTTCTTGACCACTCTATATAACTATAACACTCTCTCACACACAAATCACCCACTGCTCCTTTTCCCAGCTTTATTTTGTTTCTTCACAGTATTGATTACTATATAACATTATATTATAAATCTTAATTATTTAGGTTTCTGTTTCCTGTATTAGAATGTAATTTATATGAGACCATGGAATTTTTCCTGTTCCAACTTATATTCTCAGCATGTAGAAGAACACGGGGCAGAAGTAGGACTCAATAAGCATTGAATGAATGAATAGCTGATAGAGTAAGTGTTAATATGAGTGGTTAGACTGTGATACAAATGAAACTGGCCCAATTGTCTTATCTTAGTTACTTCCTCAGGAAACTGATCCTCAGACAAGAAACTGAAACCCACCATATCACTGCATCCAGACGACGAGATGCCAGACCCCTCATTCATCATGATTCCTTCCTTACCTCTCCCTATGTCCTTTTTTCCCACATGTAGCTACATTCCTTCCCAATTTTAGTTGGTTGGAAGAGAGAGATTTGAGGCTTGGCTCCCATCTCTCTGGTTTACATCACACAAATAAAAAGCCTTCTTCCCTGGCAATACTCATTGACTCAATGATTGGCTTTCTGTGCAGTGAGCAATGGGACCTAAACCAACCCCTTGGTGTTTTGGTAACACAAATTTGGCAGATGTGTTTTCTAAAATAATCTATTGAATCAACACAGCTCATTTCACAACAGGAGTAGATAATTTTTTAACAACCCTTCATTTATATAACATTATTGCAATAATAACTATGCAATAATAAATAATAATGATCATTTTCTTGATTTGGTCTTTAGTTTTAATACAAAGAATTCAAAATTAAGAGGATTAATATATTTTAATTTTAATGATATTTAAATTCAATAAGATGATTTCATCTATAAACTAAATTTTAGATTTACCAAACAAAAATATGGCTCCTTATAATTCACATCCTGTTTCATCATTTTAAAGTTTAAACACAAATAAAAATTCTGTTTACAGAGATTGACAGAAATAGCAGAATTAAAGTAACTCAAGTTCTCTTTATTTTTATAATCACCATGCTATCATTATTTATTTCAAATCTGTTATATACACACAATAATGTGTAATAACACAAGGATTAGAGATGGAATCTGCTGACGTGAACTTGAATGATTCTGAATCATTATGGACTTATTCTTGAGAGGAATGTGGAGCTGAGTCTGCATGTGTTCAGGACCCACTGTGTAAGTGGGAGTTCTCTAAATTAATTTTCATTAATTTGAATTCAAAATTTATTAAAGAAATGTTATTAAAATGTGCTAATTTGAAGTGTATATATAAATTATTGAAGGCTTAACAATAACTGTAGTAGTTGTTTAGAATTTAGACCAATAAAATATTTTGAGGGAACAGAGGAATATTTAATCACCGTTATTGTGTAATGATGTTGGCAAAAGGTGAATAAAAAAACATTTGTCAAAGAAAGAAGAAAACTCAAGAAGATGAGATTTTAATGTTATATATGCATAGAAAATAATACATAGGAAAAAAGTTACAATACATAGAAAATAGAAGGATAAGTTAAAAGACACCATGAAGAAACAGACAAATCAAGCATGAATGATAGTCTATAGAATAACTGGCCTAAGATCTTCAACAATTGATGTCATAAAAATGAGATGGGGAGAGGCATAATAGCTAAATGCAATGTGTAAATTGTTATTGGATCCTCATTTGAAAAAAGACATCGCAGAAGACATTATTGAGATAGTTGGGCAATGTTAACATGTACTAGATAGCTGATATTATTAAATTATTGTTAATATTTGTGGGAAATTGTTTATCAATACTTGTAACCAAAATTCCAAATTTTTAAACTTAGACACAATTTATTCCCTATTTACTGGAAACGATTAAAAAGAATTCCAGGCCATGTGCAGTGGCTCATGCCTGCAATCCCAGCACTTATGGGAGGCCAAAGCAGGAGAATTACTTGAGGCTAGGAGTTTGAGACCAGCCTGGGCAAGATAGCAAAACCTCATCTCTACAAAATGTTTTAAAAAAAATTAGCTAGGAGTGGTGGCATGCCTATAGTCCCAGATGCTTGGGAGGCTGAGGGAGAAGGATCCCTTGAGACCAGAAGTTTGAGGTTACAGCGAGTTAGGATTGTGCCACTGCACTCCAGCTTGGGCAACAGAGCAAGAGCCCATCTCTAAAAAAAAAAAAAAAAAAATTGTAAGAGTTCTAAATTAGAAATAATTTAGCATTCTAAAATTTGAAAAAGAATTTTAATTCTAAATGATTAAAAATAATTTTGGTGGCATAGCAAAATGACTCTGCTAGTGCATGCAAATAATAACCGTCCACTTAAACCACTTCCAGAAACTGAAAATTGCCATGAATATACATATGGAAACAACTTCATGATAACCATTCTGTATTAACAAAATCAAACTTGTTCAACATGATATTAAATAGGAGACATGTGTAGCCATTAATAGTGACAATACAGGCATATTTTTATTGAGAAGGATGGAATTTCATGACATATCAATAAGGTAAGACAATGGGTTACAAATAGTGCATAGCATTTGAGCCCATTTTATCATATATTCATTAGTAGGTATATTCTCAAAAATGGAATAACATAATATAGAAACTGCATCTTTGAAGTAGCAGAATTGCATTTGTCTTGATTTCCCTCTCTACATATTTGAAATTTTTAGCATAGCATATATTTTCATAAAATGAAATTATCTAAAGTAATGAACTTCTTTTTTAAAGCCGTTGTTTTGGTTTCTAGGCACGTTAAAACATGAGTTAATTGAAAATGGAAATAGGAGTCTGAGCCCCTGGCACTCTGTAGGAAAGGCTGGTGGCCACTGCTGCAGTGCTTCTTGTCCCAGGGCACAGCAGAGATGGCGACTTTGGTGCTGGCAGAACAAGTTGTAGTGTGGCATCCCCACATTTCTGGGGATCTGTAAGCCTTGCCTGTCCCGTGATGGGATGAGGAACCCACACTTGCCAAGATTTAGGGGCAGGGGTGAACGTGATCCCCTTAGAAATTTAAACCTTCTCTCAAAAGTGTACAGTAGAATTAAAGAATACA
Source organism: Cebus imitator (assembly GCF_001604975.1). NCBI lineage: Eukaryota > Metazoa > Chordata > Mammalia > Primates > Cebidae > Cebus > Cebus imitator. Next base: position 100,433 of record NW_016107843.1, on the reverse strand, counting down.
AACCACCAAGGGTAATCTAAAATTGTGAATGGCTCACTAATAATCCCAGGACAAAATGAGAAACCGTTATTCAAGAATAAGTGAAACTACTAAAAAGATGTTTGCTATAAAGGCTTGGGCTGGTATGTTGTGTAAAGGGCTGCAAAGGACCCATATGGTTTTCCTAGGAAAGCTATTTTGGCCTTCACTCCACTGTTACTAGTAGGTGCTGTACTGTTTTGGAAATTGGTCAAGATGATTGAGGCCGGTGAAAAGGAGCAAAAGAAGAAACAAGAACATCAAGAAAATATTGCAAAAGCTAAACAGCTATAAAAGAACTGAAAAAAAAATAAGGACTGTATAATCAAAGGAAAATAATTTGGAAAATTATGCAGCCTTGGAAAGACCTATTAAGATTTCTCCTTTTGATTTCACAAGTCTTATTTCGTAAACAAATTCTGACCATGTGCAAGAATTGTGTTAGCTCTAACCTATTACTGTAGCAGCTTCTAGGCGTAGGTGTAGAAGTTTGTTAGCATCTATTGACAATTATTGTAAATTAGCACTTATTAAGGTACAAATTCTTTATAATTGACTTAGTCATTTGCCATTTTGCAGAAATGAAATGCCATTTTGTACTGAAATGAAAATATATCTTTTGGAGAGAAAAATGACTTTTGATTATGAACTCTATTCAAATAATGTTTTAAAATGAGGTCCCGTTCTGGGTAAAGAAAATTAAAAATGTAAAAAGTCAGAATTGTCCTCTCTGAGGTGAGAAGTTTGCTTTGGCTTAAAAGAGATAAAGTACCTTAATCACATATTTTATTATTAATCACATATTATTGTTTATTTCTTGGAATAGAATCATTTCTAGCTTTATCAAAGCAAAGTAATATTAATCAGTAAGTACATCTAATTGCTGCATTTTTCTGAACAATTTCTATGATTGCTGTCTCTGAATGCTGCAATGAGACTGTCACATAAGGAAGCTTATCTATCCTATTTAAGGATGAGCACCACAGTGCCCCAGCTGATGATTAGAATCGACTGCTAGACGTGTGAGAGGGGATCCTGGGCTTTGCAGCCCAGCTGATGCTCCAGCTGACAGTGGTTGTATGAGTAAGCTCAGGTGAAACTAACAAAGGGATTTCCCTGCAAACTTGCAATGGTGAGACATAATATTTTGTTGTTATTTAAAAATACTAATTTTAGTCAAGATAAAATAATTTTTATAAAATTATGTTTTAAAAATGCAGACTGTCTTGATAATTACCAATTGTCTGAAAAACTAAAAGTTTAGTTATCTCCTGAATTAAGACAATTAATTGTGTTTTCATCTCTTTTTTTTTTAGCATTTTCTTTCTTAGTTTTAAAATTTCTTACAAGGTGGTTTTCATATCCTCAAACACATGTTTGATTATATATTTAATTCTTAACAGTTTTCTTCTGCTTTTTTTTCGGAGACCTCTATATGTGTGAAATTTTCTCATTTGTGTGAAAGTTTGTCTTCTGAGTCTTAAGAATAGTTCTATATGAATTTGCTGATTTTCATTTTGTTCATTTTTATTGCATTGGGATGTTTCACAGGATTCCTATATTAGTGATTTAGTGATGGC
>NW_016107843.1:85341-98770 GCF_001604975.1 Cebus imitator | reverse complement strand
CTGGAGTGCAGTGGCGAGATCTCGGCTCACTGCAACCTCTGCCTCCCAGCTTCAAGCAATTCTCCTGCCTCAGCCTCCCGAGTAGCTGGGACTACAGGCATGCGCCACCACACCCAGCTAATTTTTGTATTTTAGTAGAGATGGGGTTTCACTATGTTGGCCAGGATGGTCTTGATCTCTTAGCCTTGTGATCTGCCCGCCTCGGCCTCCCAAAGTGCTGAGATTACGGTCATGAGCTATCATGCCTGGCTGCCCTCTCTTTACATAATAAAGTTCATACATTGTAAACAGAGTTGTTTGTTTGTTTAGGTGGGGGTGGCAAGGCTGTGTGTCCTCTGGTTTTATGATTCTCTTTTGTTCTGTAGGATCCTGCATTTTTCCCTTTAGTTTCTCTTTTCTTTCACCACCTGATTACCAACTGGAGTTTCTTACCTTTTTTATTGACTTTTTTTTCTCTTTCAGAAGCTATGTGTTTCAAAGATTGCCCCTTTAAACCATAGGTACTTTGAAATCCCTTCCCTGTGATCCATGTTCTGATCTAGTCAAATGTTCTTTTAGAATATTCAGATTTAAAGTAGAATTAATCTTTCTGAGAATAATTTGGATCAATTGGCTCCTTTCTTTACTTCCTCTTCTGTCTTCCTACAGTTTTTCTCTTTTTGCCTCATGGATGGAGGGTGGGGATTAAGTTGGTAGCATGGAAGATTGTACTGGAATTCTGTAATTTTTTTTTAATCTATCGTTACTTGAAACTTTTGGCATTCTGTGTCTTCAAGTTATACAAAGGGCTTTTTTGTGTAAATTTACATTTGCCATCTTGTTATTTGATGTTGTTTTAGGCAGATACAGTAGGATAGTGGTAGCTTGGTTACTACCATTGTCTTCAGCTACCTAGAAGTTCTCCTTTTAATTTTTTTAAAACATTTCTAATTACTTTTTCAAATTTTGTGTTTGTTAAATTGGAAGTATTGAGAAGCCAGGGACTATGTACATCTTGTTCTGATCTATGCCCTTTGTCTAATGCAGGTACAATTATTGTAGAGTCAAAAGAGCACTACACTTCAGTCTCACGTAAGGAATACAGTGTTCTGAAGACTTGTGTTTAGATACTTAGTCTATTTAGTCCTTAGATTCTTTTATCTATAACCGAGGGTCTCAGAGGATTGTTGTGGAGAAAGTTCAAGTATAAAAATACTTGACAATAGTTATTCTCCTATCTATGCTTAACCAACACTTATCCAACATGCACACACTCTAGCTCTATGTTAATAACCTATACAGTTTTCTCTTTTATCTCATGTAATCCTTAGCATTTGACAATTACACTAAACCTTTTTATATGTAATTTTTCTGACTAGTCTGTCATTATGCTTTTCTTATAAATACCAGTGTCTCAAGTCCCATTTCTTAAGATCTGGCTTTGGAAAGCTCCTCTTGCATTTTCTTAATTTTATAAAAATGTGAAACACAAATTAAAATTTTAGTGCATATTTTATTTTTCATATGAGTAGGCAGCCTATATTCATAGTTTATGTTAATGCAAAAAACTAGTACAATTAAAGCCTATTTTAACTTGCAAATTTACAAATTATAATAATCCTATTAGTAATAGTAATAACAGTGGCACGTATTGAGATTTTTACTATATGCCAGTCACCATTTTAAGTACTTTTAAGTTAAGCTAATTTAATCCTTACAACAATACTATGAGGTAGGTATTATTCTTTTTATCCTTATTATATAAATAAGCAAACTAAGTTAAGTAATTTGCTGGAAGTCAAAGGCTAGTAAATAGTATAGCCTGTGTTTGAACCCAATGAAAAAGGTGTTGTGAGTCAATTAGGCAAATGATAAAATACTACTTATTCAGGTGGACACTTCTTGAATCCCTATTTAGTAAGCTAAAAATGTTGAAGAAAAAGTAAATCTCTAGCAGACAATATTACTTAAAAATGCTCACCAAAACAAACAAAAAGGTTTAAAATCTCCCCTTTGCTGGACAGAGTAGGATTCTAAAGAGCAAAGGGAGGAACAATACTCAAAGGAAGGGAACTGCATGATATAAAAGGGTAAACCTTCACACAAACTGGGAGAATTGCAACCTTAGATAATAGCTAAATTTTTAAATCGGTCCATTCTTAAGAAATAGCCCAGCATTTTTGACTGTGATGTCTGAAATACATAGCTTCAAGGCAGTCAATTGAGATACTCATTTTTCACAGCAGTTCTCTTTGAGATTCTTTGACTTGGAAAACAAATGAAGTAAATGAAATTAACTACTCTTTCAAGTCTTTCTATCAAAGGCTTCCAAATTATATCCATTGTATCAGGGAAAAATGCTCCAGTACAAAAATAAGTTGCTCGGAGCAGTAGTGGAGGAAGAGAGGAAAAAGAAACCCAGGTGATATGGTTTGGCTGTGTCTCCACCCAAATCTCATCTTGAATTGTAGCTCTCATAATTCTCAGGTGTTGTTAGAGGGTCCCGATGGGAGAGAATTGAATCATGGGGGCAGTTTCCCCCATAGAGTTGTAAGTCTCACGAGATCTGATGGTTTTATAAGGAGAAACCCCATTTGCTTGGTTCTCAGTCTCTCTGCTGCTGTGTAAGAGGTGCCTTACGCCTTGTGCCATGATTTTGAGGCCTCCCCAGCCACGTGGAACTGTGAGTCCATTAAACCTCTTTGTCTTTATAAATTATCCAGTCTCAGGTATGTCTTTATTAGCAGTGTGAAAACGGACTAATACACCAGGCTAAGTGAGATTCTAATGGTGACACAACATTACTGGCTCTAGTCACAAAAAGGAAGGGCCTGGCATCGAGAGGGGATATTATTACATAATTTCCAACCCCCTGTCCCACACTATTCTCCTTAGAGTCCGGATGTGATCAGAGCATGCACAGCAACAACCATACCATCCATATTAGGAAATCAGTGCTTTAGCTGTATTATTAGATTTGGGGAAAAAATGAGAAAGTGTCTGGAAATTCATTAGATCTCTGGGCATATCTGACCTTTATGTTATTGGCACAATTAGTAATCAAATCCTTGGCATTTTTCTGTCTTTACCCAGGAGGTTCACCTTATAATTTTCTCAAAGATCATTATTTAGGCCTCAAATCCCAGACTGAGCTGGGAACATGATTATAAAGAAAAAATAAACCTCAAACAGCTGAGATGACTTAAAAATTCACAGAAGAGTCTTGAAATTTTCTAGTCACTAGAAAGAGTAGGGTCTGTACTGCCTCAGTCAGCTTAACATTAACCAAGACATGTAAAATTTAGCCTTTGACTTTAGCTAAAGTTGCAGCTCTTACTCTGATTTTTCTTGGCTATACTAGTATTCATCTCAGTCACTGGAAATCATAAAGACACATTAGGAAGTTAGTCTGAATGTCATCAAAAATCTTATGAAAATGAACAGAACGTCAAACAAATATGTTTATGCAATGGAATATAAAATTGGAAAATACATATCTTTTTCCAGATGTGGTAAACACCACATTTCAGAAGTGGTCAAGAAAAATAGTGAGGAAAAGTGTTAAAATTATTTAAGATGAGGCAAACAGAGAAGCTGATATGTTGTCGGCTGTCTTAGAATGATGAAATGAAAGAGTGCTGTTTTTCCTTTTCTCAGCTTACCCCATAACATTAACTGAATTCTGTGATTTTGAATCAACACCTTTGATTAGGTACAGCGCAGTTACATCTCCTCACTTTCTAAGCATACTTAGAACTGCTTGTAAGTGACAGATATTTGTGATGGCAATGAGAAGCCAGTTTAAGCCCTTTCCCCACTTACTTAAGGTCATCAAGGCATGGTTGTTAAAGCTACAGTAGCCATCAGATTTATGAAGGTCCTGCCAGCCCAGTTTGCCCTCTAAGTTTCTCCAATTTGGAGAGAAGAAAGAAAAAGTTTGAACAGCTCATAAGATACATTTTTAATCTAGTAAGCAAGGTTAATCAGATCAGGGTATTTAAAATAGCCAGAATACAAACAAGAATTAGATTGGACAACAGTAGTCATTTTAGGGGTTCTATATGGTGAACGTATTTGAGATGATTATTTTTTAGTAGTCCTGGAACAAATAGATCTTTGGCTTATTACTTCTGTCCTTTTGTCCTGATTTTTAGGGAATATTTGTTTATAGCCAAACTGAAAGAGCAGTCTGCATTACAGCCACAAGACTCATTTCTGTGTAATATTGCTGTGTGGAAAACTTACATTCCCCAGTCAGAAAATAAACATCCATTGCAGGATGAATCTTGTAGAAAAGAAGTGATGAAAAACTCAGTCCACACCCAGAGTTTGGCGAAGGTCACTTCTGGATGATGATGGGGGAAAATGAAGCTGTGTATTTGTGAACCAAATTAATATATGAACCCATAAAGCATTCAGGCTGACCTTGAGACAAATGCATCTCCTTCTTCCAACCAAATTATAGTTTTTAACTCCTCAGAACGATTGCCTTTCTGAATGGTAACTCCAAGAAAGCCTGCTCCCTGGCGGGTTGTTCCTGACAGGTATAAATGTTACCTTTTATCATCTCTTGTCCACTGATGACAAAAGGAAACTAATTAAAAGTAATTTCCAGGCTCTCAGAGTTAAGGTCCCCTCAGTGGCCTAAGAATTGTCTGCAGGTTTGGAAAGATGCCAACTGTGTGTTGATTCTGGGCAATAATCCTGCACTCATATAAATTCTAGAGTTAATGGTGAAATAATAGAGTCACAACTGGTGGGAAGCATATTTTTCTGTCTTGAAGAATGAAGTCCCTGCAGATGTGTAGTGAATGTATCAGTGTTCACTGCCATTGTGAATTCTCCTAAAGCCTCCTTCTAAATTCAGTGTCTCCCAAAGCATTTCAAGTTTGTGGCATTTTCTATTATTCTTACATGTGGTGTATACATGGCTTATTCACTTAAAGCCTCATTGTACATTTTGAAGAAATTTCTTGGCATAGTGTTTCAGTAATATCATTAGTTTCTCTGTATGAGTAAATGCTCCCAGATGGCTTCATGTCAGCCACAAACAAAATATCCCACTGGCCATTTCTCTGAATAGCCAAAATGATTTTGTTTATTTTTTATAGCATTTCTATTCTTATTGTTCCAGAGAAGGCTTCCAGCTAAGTAATTAACTGGTATGGAGCAATAACTCATTTACTCTCATTTGCTTACTATATAAGGCACACATTATTGTATTGTAGCCAGCACTGGTTGTGACATTAGTCCTTTTTATTTCTTCTTAAAAAAACAAAAAAACAAACAAACAAAAAAAACCAGGATACATGGGCAGAACATGAAGGTTTTTTACATAGTTATACGTGTGCTATGGTGGTTTGCTGCACCTATTGACCCATCCTCTAAGTTCCCCCCACTCACCTCTCACAACCTCCAGACCCTGGTGTGTGTCGTTCCCCTCCCTGTGTCCATGTATTCTCAATGTTCAACTCCCACTTATGAGCGAGAATATGCAGTGCTTGGGTTTCTGTTCCTGTGTTAGTTTGCTGAGGATGATGGCTTCACGATTCATCTGTATTCCTGCAAAGGACATGATCTCATTCCTCATTCCTTTTTTATGACTGCATAGTATTCTATGTTTTATAGTTACCACATTTTCTTTATCCAGTCTCATTGATGGGCATTTGGGTTGGTTCCATGTCTTTGCTATTGGAAACAGTGCTGCAATAAACATACGTTTGCATGTGTCTTTATAGTAAGTGATTTATATTTTGGGGGGTATATACCCAGTAATGGAATTGCTGGGTCAAATGATATTTCTGCTTCTAGATCCTGGAGGAATCGCCATACTCTCTTCCACAATGGTTGAACTAATTTACATTCCCACCAGCAGTGTAAAAGCATTCCTATTTCTCCACAGCCTCACCAGCATCTGTTGTTTACTGACCTTGTAATAATCGCCATTCTGTCTGGTATGAGATGGTATCTCATTGTGGTTTTGATTTGCATGTATCTGATTATCAGGGATGCTGTGGTTTTTCTCATATGTTTGTTGGCTACATAAATGTCTTCTGGGCCATTAGTCTTGAGTCTAGCATGTGTCCATAAATAATAGCTGGTAGTTAGTATATGTCCAGTTAAAATTTACTGGATGAATTAATAAATGGATTAATATGTATTTACAGTTTATTATTTTGGATGTTAGGCTTGTGTTGGTGTGCATGGTGGAAGGATGTTTAAAGAAAAAACAGTTTGTAGTTTGTTTTTTTTTCTGTCCTATATTCTCATAATATTTTGCAGATACTAATTGCAAATAGTAGGTTCCCAGGTTACCCAAAATTTCTGTCTGACTTGACTGCAAATCAGAGCTTCCCATGACCCTCTTCTTAGGCTTTTTTACTAGAGTGACTGACAAATTTACTAGAGTGACTGACAAAACTCAAAGAAACACTTTACTTACATTTATTCATTTGTTACAAATGATATTACAAAGAATATAGATGAATAGCTAGATAAAGAGGTACATAGGGTGAGGCTAAGAAGGGCCCCAATCACAGGAGATTATTTTTCCATGGAATTGGGGTACATCATCTTCCTGGCATGTGGGTATGTTTTTCAACCCACAAGTTCTCCAAAAGTCATAGATCAGAGATTTTTATGGAGGCTTCATCATGTAGGCATGATCAATTATTAACTCAACTTACAGCCTGTATCCTCTTTCCAGAAGATAAGGGATGGGCTGGAAAGTTCCAAGTTTCTAATGAAGGCTTGGTGTTTCTGGGGCCTAGGACCCATATAGAAACTCGTCAAGAGTTACCTCATTAGTGCAAAAGATATTCCTATCATTCAGGAAATTCCAAGGGATTAGGAGCTCTGTGCAGCAACTGGGGTCAAATAGCAAATATTAGAAAAAAAGATAAACCTAGCACCCCTATTTTTTAGAAGTTTACTGTTCATTGTTTAGGAGCTCTGTACCACGAACCAAAAATAGAGACCAAAATGTGTATTTCTAACTTCAAATCACAATATCAAAAAGGATAGTTTCAACAATTGTTCTAGTGTGTACCTTTGGGAAATTTGTCACCATGGAAGACCTAGAAGTAGGTCTTTTTCTAACTTTATTAGGGCATAGATGACCCTAGCTGACTTAATTGCTTAGCATGCAAATGAAGCCTTGGAAGCAAAATCTTTTATTTGCAGTATGAGTTTAGAGCTGGAGTGTAACTCCTAAAATTGTGTATTGTACTGATGGGCATAGGCAAGAATTCTTATCTCCACTTCCCCCAAAAGCAGTGATGCTTGCATCATTCCTTTAGGTAAGTAGACTATTAAAAAGTACATGTTTGCAGAAAATTTTGTTGTAACTGTAGGTAGTTTCTTTATAGACAGGTAGTTTCTCTGGAAGTGTTGCATGTGAATAATCATTTTTATGAATTACAAACAATTACTGGTTCCCATGCTTGAACAGTTTTATCTGCTTTAGTTCCATTAAATTTGGTAAGATAAATACTTGGGAGGGGGAGGTGTATGGTTTCACAGGTAAATCTGTGAATGTTATTTCTTACTGAGGATCATTGTGTACAAACTGCTTTTTCGTGTCAACAGCATTCAAAGTGCTTCCCTAAGTCTTCATCAAATAGGTTAAACATTGCTCCTTCTAACCTATTTTTAGAATTGTACTGCCTGATTGTATCAAAATAATGCATTTGACAGAAGGAAATAACCACATTGACTTCTTTAAAATATATCACATATTTAGATACAGTCAACCAAAAAGCTCCATATTCAGGAGGCTATACTTAGATACCAGCTGTTTGTTTTGATTTCTAATTCATAGTTACTCATTGAGTGGATTTTTGCAACAGGAGGTAGAAGAGGATTTCGTTTGCTTGTATATTATCTGTATATTAGGGTTTCTCTTACTCTGCAATGAGGAAGTTAAATGCTTTCAACAATCATGAGGTTTTTTTTTTTTTTTTTTTTTTTTTAAACTAATTTCAGCCAATTTTGCCCTTTTCTCTGCACATAAAATGAGCATTATTTCTCAGGTATTACCAAAGTCTAATGCTATATTTTAATATCATTGTAAAATGGGATCATATGTTTGAAACATTTCTATGTATTTGCACATTCTACAACTAGGCCCTAGGGAGTTTCTGCTAATTGGAGCTCTGGGTTTCAGTGTTTTGGAGGAATGGGAGATACACCCACTAGGAGAATTCTTCCATTTCTCAGCATCAAGGATCAAATTAGATTTTTATTTGCCTCCACAGAAAAATAATAGCATTCCTAAAATAATCACGTTTTTGGGAGAGAGAGAACTTTTTTATAAATTCCTTTAGCATATGAAAAACCAAGCACGGAAAGGTCTTCATAGTCATTTCTAGTGTTCACCAAAACCCTACTGCACTCCTTGAAGCTAGTGAGGCCATGAGTCTATTACTGGCTAAGGACCCATAAGAAGAAGTAACAGGTGTCTCTTCTGGACTAGCAGTGAAATTCTTCAGTTGACTCTCTCCTTTCAGTGGTGAGCCTAGAGTGGTGCATTAAAGTAGCAGAATTGCAATAACGAAGCAGACTGCACTGCTGAGTCATCTCATGGAAGACCGTTGCACTGCTTGGTCACCTGATCTACAACAGACTGTGTGTTCAAGAAAAAAACTTCATGTGTTAATCCCTCAAGATTTGAGGGTTGCTTATTACCACATCATACCTCAATTCTATTTTGACTAAAACAGGCTCAGACCATTGTATTTCTTCCATGAGGTTGAAAAAATTCCTCTTCTGTTGTACGAAGGTGGGAACATGAGGTTTTACTCATGGAAAGGAAAAAGGAAAGGCTCTGAGCTCACTCCTAAATGTCAAGGTTATAGAACAAAGAAAGGGGACAAAGGGAGATGAAGAAAGGCAGGTGCTATGATCTCAATGTTTGTGTTCCCACCAAATTGATATGTTGAAACCTACTCTTCAATGTAGTAGTATTAAGAGGTGGGGCCTATGGGAGATGATTAGGTCATGAAGGCTCTGTCTGCTCTTAGAAGTAGGACTAGAGCCTTTATAAAAGAGTCATGAGGGAGCCTGTTTGCTCCTTCCTCCATGTGAAGATGCAGCAAGAAGGTGACATTTTTGAAGCAGAAAAGGAGCCCTCACCAGACACTGAATCTGCTGGTGCCTTAAGCTCAGTGCCCAGCCTGCAGACTGTGAGCAATACATTTCTGTTGCTTGTAAATTATCCAGTTTAAGGCATTTAGTTATAGTAGCCCAAATGGACTAAGACAGTAGGCATGGGTGAGGGCTTTTGCATTACTATCTCTCAGTGTTGGTGGTAGATGGAAGTGTAAGTATTTGGGTTCTTCCAAAGCCTCTTTGTCAGTTTCATTTCTTAATTCTCATTGTCTGTATTTAATTCTATCATTCAAAAATTTAAATTTGCTCCTGTCCTGTTTTAGAATTTTTAATGTTAGTCTTATACAATCTGATTTTATTTCTCTTTTAGTCTTTATGGTCACAGCACTTATTTTGTATTCATTTTAGAGTAAAAATCTAATGAAATACAAGCATTGCCTTCCAAAACTGGCTTCATAGATGATTAACTTGGATAAAGCACAGATAATCAGTGTATGTTCAATCTATGATTACTGAAATGAGTCACTTTACTTTCTATGCAAGTTTTCCTGTCACTGACAAAGAAACACTCCATATTCTTTCCTCTGAATGCATTTTCAAAATGTTCTACTGTATAAGCAAATTGCATTGCATTCTGCATATTCTCAATATTTCATAGGCAGAATTTGTTCTTTCATTATTTTGATGCTTTCCCAGAATGACTTATAAGTGCTATTTTCTAAATTGCATTTGATTTAGACTTTACTACTTTCTTGATGCGCTTATGAGGAAACATCAAAAAGTTAGTGAAAAATTGAATTAAAAGATAAAATAAAAACTATAAACCTTATTTTTCGCATGAGCTCTATCAAGTTCAAGACAGTTTCAAGCAATGATACCAGCCATTTAGTGCATCCCTAAAGAACTAAGGGTCCTGGGAATTTAACCATGTCAATGCAGTGTTTTTTTTGTTTGTTTTGTTTTGTTTTTTTACATTATTAACTGAAAAAAAAGGGTGAATTTTAAAGTCATTTTGGTTGGTTGGTTTGTTTTTAGAGACAGGATCTCACTCTGTCACCCAGGGTGGAGTGCAGTGGTGCGATCATGGCTCACTGCAGCTTTGACCTCATTGGCTCAAGCGATCCTCTCACCTCAGCCTCCTAAGTAGCTGGAACCATAGGCACATGCTACCATACCAGCTATTTTTACATTATGTTTTCATAAAGACAGGGTCTTACTACAATGCCCAGGCTCATCTGGAACTCAAGGTCTTAAGCTATCATCCCACCTTGGCCTCTCAAAGTGTTGGGATTACAGGTACGAGCCACTGCACCTGTCCCTTTAAAGACTTTTTAAGATCAAGAAACAAAAGGAAGTCAGAGGAGTCAAATCAGGACTGTAAGGTGGACGCTTAATGATTTGTTATTGAAACTCTCACAAAGTTGCCTTTGATGAAAGAAATGAGCATGAGCATTGTAGTGGTGGAGAAAAACTCTCCAGTGAAGCCTTCTGGGCATTTTTCTGCTAAAGCTTTGGTTAGCTTTCTCAAAAACTCTCATAATGAGCAGATGTTATCATTCTTTGGCCCTCCAAAATGTCAACAAGCAAAATGCTTTGAGCATCCCTAAAAACTGTCTCCATTACCTTTGCTCTTGACCAATCTGCTTTTGCTTTGATTGGACCACTTGTACCTCTTGGTAGTTGTTGCTTTGATTTTGCTTTGACTTCAGAATCATATTAGGAAAGCCATGTTTCATCTCCTGTTACAATTTTTTTTTTTTGAGACAGAGTCTTGCTCTGTCACCAGGCTGGAGTGCAGTGGCACAATCTTGGCTCACTGCAACCTCTGCCTCCTGGGTTCCAAGATGTTGATCCCACTTATTTAAAATTTCTATTGAAAGCTGTGTTCTTATCTGCAGCTGATGTGGGTGAAACAGTTTTGGCACCATTGAGTGGAAAGATTGCTTAATGTTAATTTTCCAGTCAGAATTGTGTAAGCTGAACCAGTTGAGATGTTTATGATGTAGGCTATTGTGCAGTTAATCATCAGTCATCTTCAGTTAAGGCATTGTATTAGTCCGTTTTCATGCTGCTGTTAAAGACATACCCAAGACTGGGCAATTTACAGAAGAAAGAGGTTTAATGGGCTTACAGTTCCATGTGGCTGGGAAGACCTCACAATCATGGTGAAAGACAAGGAGAAGCAAGTCATGTCCTACATGGATGGCAGCAGGCAAAGAGAGAGAGCTTGAGCAGGGAAACTCCTATTTTTAAAACCATCACATCTCATGAGGCTTATTCACTATCATGAGAACAGTACAGGAAAGACTTGCCCACATGGTTCAGTGACCTCCCACTGGGTTTCTCCCATGACATGTGGGAATTGTGGGAGTTACAATTCAAGATTTGAGTGGGGACACAGCCAAATCATATCATGTCACCCTGGCCCCTCCCAAAACTCATGTCCTCACATTTCAAAACCAATTATGCCTTCCCAACAGTCCTCCAAAGTCTTAACTCATTTCAGCATTAACTCAAAAGTCCACAGCCCAAAGTCTCATCTGAGACAAGGCAAGTCCCTTTGCCTATGAGCCTGTAAAATCAAAAAGCAAGTAAATTACTTCCTAGATACAATGGGGGACAGGCATTAGGTAAATACAGCTGTTCCAAATGGGAGAAATTGGCCAGAACAAAGGGGCTGCAGGCCCCATGCAAATTTGAAATCCAGCAAGGCAGTCAAATCTTAAAGCTCCAAAATGATCTCCTTTGACTCCATGTCTCACTTTTGGGTCATGCTCATGCAAGGGGTGGGTTCCTATAGTCTTGGGCAGCTCTGCCCCTGTGGGTGTGCAGGGTACAGGCTCCCTCCCTACAGCTTTCACAGGCTGGTATTGAGTGGCTGTGGCTTTTCCAGGCACACAGTGTAAGCTGTTGGTAGATCTACCATTCTGGGGTCTAGAGGATGGTTCTCATAACCCCACCAGACAGTGCCCCAGTAGAGAATCTGTGTGACGGCTCCAACCCCACATTTTCCTTCCACACTGCCCAAGCAGAGGTTCTCCATGAGGGCCCTGCCCTGCAGCAAACTTCTGCCTAGGCATCCAGGCATTTCCATACATCCTCTGAAATCTAGGTGGAGGTTTCCAAACCCAGTTCTTGATGTCTGTGCACTCACAGGCTCAATACCATGTGGAAGCTGCCAAGGCTTGGGGCTTACACCCTTTGAAGCCACAGCCTGAACTCTATGTTGGCACCTTTCAGCCACAGCTGGAGCAGCTGAGACTCAGGGCACCAAGTCCCTAAGTTGCACACAGCACGGGGACCCTGGGCCTGGCCCAGGAAACCATTTTTCCTCCTAGGCCTCTGGGCTTCTGATGGGAGGGGCTGCTACAAAGGTCTCTGACATGCCCCAGACACTTTCCCCATTGTCTTAGTGATTAACATTTAACTCCTCATTACTCATGCAAATTTCTGCAGCCAGCTTGAATTTCTCCTCAGAAAATGGGATTTTCTTTTCTATTGCATTGTCAGGCTGCAAATTTTCCAAACTTTTATGCTCTGTTTCCTTTTAAAAACCGAATGCCTTTAACAGCACCCGAATGCTTTGCTGCTTAGACATTTCTTCTGCTAGATACCCTAAATCATTTCTCTAAAGCCCAAAGTTCCACAAATCTTTAGAACAGGGCCAAAATGCCACCGGTCTCTTTGCTAAAACATAAGAAGAGTCACCTTTTCTCCAGTTCTCAACAAGTTCCTCATCTTCATCTGAGAACATCTCAGCCAGGATTTAATTGCCCATATCATTATCAGCATTTAGGTCAAAGTCACTCAACAAGTCTCTAGGGACTTCCAAACTTTCCCACATTTTCCTGTTCTCTTCTAAGCCCTCTGAACTATTCCAACCTCTGCCTATTACCCAGTTCCAAAGTTGCTTCCACATTTTTGGGTATCTTTTCAGCAGTGCCCCACTCTACTGGTACTAATTTACTGTATTAATCTGTTTTCAAGCTGCTCATAAAGATATACCCAAGACTTGGCAATTTACAAAAGAAAGAGGTTTAATAGCCCTACAGTTCCACATGGCTGGGGAGGCCTCACAGTCATGGCAGAAGGCAAGGAGGAGAAAGTCACATCTTATATGTATGGCAGGAGGCAAAAAGAGAGAGCTTGTGCAGGGAAACGCCTGTTTTGAAAACCATTACATCTCATGAGACTTATTCACTTTCAGGAGAACAGCACAGAAAAGATCCACCTGCATGATTCAGTTACTTCCCACTGGGTGCCTCCCACAACACATAGGAATTATGGGAGTTACAAGTCAAGATGAGATTTGTATGGGGACACAGCCAAACCATATCAAGCA
>NW_016107843.1:77082-85067 GCF_001604975.1 Cebus imitator | reverse complement strand
TTAAGAAAAAAAATTAATGGTTTGCTGCTGCAGGCTTCATCTCCCACATCATCTTGTCCTTTCTTAAAATGAGTTATCTGTTTGTAAACTTATTTCTTTGGGGCATTATCCCCATAAACTTTTTGTAAAACATCAATGATTTCACTATTCTTTCACCCAAACTTCACTGTACATTTGATGTTTGTTTTTGCTTCAATTTTATCAGAATGCATGCTGTTCCGATAGGGGCTTCTTTTCAAAGTGATGTCAATTCTTCTTAGTGCCTCCAACTAGATTCTGCTCTGACATGTTATAAGAAGTTAGTATAAGCTATTTTGGTGCAAAAATTTTTTGAAATACGTGCATTTTTTTTATTATAAACATTTTCATGAACATATTGGAGACATTTTATATAAGCACATGCTTGCAGTTTGCTTGCTGTTGGTATCAAAACTAAGTTCTGATAAAGCTTGTCATTCTCATCTACATCTCAGAGATGCCAAAGCTTTACTTCCTCCAATTGCAGGTTTAGTTGTTTAACCAGTTGTTATACATCTTCTTTACTTATCATTAACCAAGCTTGAAATAAATTCAGTGGTAATTGCTCTACTCTGAATTGTCGCTCTTTAATCTCCTTTAATAATATGTTTTATTTTAGCTATAAATTACACATAGTTTTAATATTATCTTGTATAAATCAGTGCAGAACAAGGTTGTTATCAATACATAAAGATGAATTCTAAAAACAAACAAATTTTCTTCTTCCTGGTTTCATTTTCAAAAGGTTATTTTATTTTTAACACTTAATAGACAAATAAACATCTGTAGCTATAAACTAAGATATGGTTGATGTAGATGTAGGTGAGATGATTTGGAAAATTCTTGAGTTCAAGTGATGAGGATACATCTTCAGGGAGACAAGACTGAAATGTTTTTTGTAACCTAAAGTTTCAAAATCTGATCAATTGAATTGAATCCAATCTGAGTAGAAAGGGGAAAGCTGGACCGGGAAAGGAGGAGTAAAATATTCTGTCCAAAGAGGATGACACACTGGGTCTGAGGGGCATCCTTATGTTACAGTCAACAAATAGATTCTGCTGCACTGTGCCTGCCTACCCTACTAGATAGATGTGTCTATTGCCAGAACTTTCTATCTCATTTGTCTCTAAGTTTATGCTTACCATATACATTTTAAATAACTATTTTGAATTTTCAGAGACCTTGATGCATAGTAGGTAGGAGATGCACTGGACCATGCAGATGAATATTTGAGTTACGGGTAGTGTGACCATATATCCTGGTTTGTCCTGGACAGTCATAGTTTGTACCACTTGTTTCAGCTTAATTTTTAATAGTTCCCCATTTTCAATCTTAACCATGTCATTTTGGACAATAAATTGCGTAGTCACTTGAGTTTATGGGAAACTCTTTAGTAATACACTTATTTGAATGCAATTTATACATCAGTCTCTTATAAGTTTGGTTAGATGTAGTTTGTCTCTGATACCTTAATCAGCACAAAGCAGACTGACAAATTAATTTGCCAGATCTCCAAATAAGAACAGTGTCCAATCTATAGTTCCACCAAGATTGTGCCACCCCATAAAATTTTGTCTTGATCTCTTTTTTGGACATCTCTAATTCATTTTTCAGTTATTTGTACGTAAAGTTATGGTGGGCTTGCTTAGAGATTTTTCTGTTCGGTTACACTTAACTTTCTAGGCAATTACCATCTCTTGATTGTTATAAGTGACAAAAATTTTAAGATCTAGTGTTCTTAAAACTAATTGCAGCTCTTTTGAAGAGTCTCAAAGATGTTTGGAATTTCTAGGAACAGTATACTGAGATTAGTTCAGGGTGCTTGGGGAGTAAAGACAATTTGAGTTTCAATTCAGAGAAGCCATGTATCTGATGGCAGCAGAGACCAGAATGTGCAGCTGGCAAAAACTATGTAAAAGCTGAGAAAGATAGTTGCCCCATCATTAATACTTTGTCTGCCTAAGGTATTGTCCCGATGATCCTTAGAAACTATCATGGTATAACTCATAAGGACTCATGTATCTAGGAATTCCCATGAACAAGCAAGACCAAGACCCAAACAGAATCTGGGTCCTAACTAGCCTGTGGTGCCTGTTGTCTATTATTGCCAATGGTTATGATATTCTCTTTCTTGCAGGTAGATATAACTGATTAATGAATATTTCTGGCTGTTAGCATGTGGATGCTTTCTTGAGGGACTTGTCACAATCAAGCATAACACAGAATAAAATAAGACTTGAGTTATGTAACTTCTGAAGTATAAATTCATTGTTACAGAAGACAGTTTTAAAAGTTTTGTTTGTGACTATCTTCTGGATATAGGGTAGGAAAAGAGCACAGGAGCTATCATTATGTATATTAAGAATTGTTGTTTTAGATGTTTTTCAACTCGTGAAAATGTGGTCAATATTTACTTATGAGTGAGATGTTCTTATTCTTTTAATGGTTAGCCTTTTTCAGACTTATATGGTTGGCTTACCCAGAATTATTTAGTTCTACATATTTAAAGAAAATTCATTAAATATAAAGCTACAAAGGGGGTTTTCTCCATAACATGCTCAAATGGAAACTGAATACTGGCTCGGTGTGATAGCTCACACCTATAATCCCAGAACTTTGGGAGGCCGAAGTGGAAGGAGAGCTTGAGTGTAGAAGTTCAAGACCTACCTAAGCAACACAGCAAGACTCCATCTCTACAAAAAAATAAAATAAAATAAATAAAAGAAAAGCACTAGGCATGGTGGTGCCCACCTTTAGTCCCAACTACTCTGAAAGCTGTGGAAGGAGGATCACAAGCCCAGGAGTTGGAGGCTGCAGTGAGCTATGATTGAGCCACTGCACTTCAGCCTGCATGACAGAGGGGAACCCTGTCTCAAAAAACAAACAAAAAAAGCAAACTGAATACTTCTTTCCCTCTTTAATTCTGTGGCAGTTCTAATTAACTGCTAGAAACACAGATGATGATGATGATGATAATCATAACCTATGATTTTAAATGATGAGAATATGGAAATTGACTTGTTTATATCAACTGTTCAGCCTAAGAGATGGAATAAATCTAAATTTCTTTTGCACTCCTCAAGGGAACTTCTATTTGTTCTATTTGATATTAAAAATTTGGACTTCTAACTCCATATATATTGTCATACAACTAAATGGTAATGCTACTAATAATGAGGAAGCAGACTGAAGAGTCTGAAACAAAACGTTTTACTGTAGGTGAGGCAATTATAGCTACTTCACATTCTCAGGTTGCATCAAATAATTTGTGTGATCATTGTTTCTCTTTTTTTCCTTTTTCTTTTGATTTGACCAAAGACATGATTACTGAAAATCTGAAAAATTGACTACATTATATAAGCGTAATCAGTAAGTCATATTAATAGTAATGGTTCCTGTTGATTTTGAAGGTCAACTCTTGTTCAATTAATATTTTTCTGAAAAAAAAAGATTATTATTTTTAGTTAAAATCAACTTTAAAACTAGCTTTTCTTTGAAATAGTTTTTGTTTCTGATTTTAAGAGTTGTATGGCAAAATTATTTTAACATAATACCTAAGGTAAAACATTTAAAAAGTTAAAAAATCTATGATTAAGATAGTAAGACTACCAAAACAATAACTACATAGAGATATAGTTGGTTAGTCTCTATATCTAGACATCCTAAGAGACTTTAAGACTGCTAAAATTAATTTTGAATAAGTGATAAAACCCTGGATATATTTATAAAATAAATATATAATAATCCCTTTTATCTACATTGGCATAACCATTTAATATGGAAATTGCCTAATAATACATCTAGAAATTATTATACCCTTAAAAATTATTTTACAGAATGTAAAATGACATTTAAAGGGAAGACACACTCTATTCACTTTTTAATTTATAATTGCTTTTTATTTTAAAAAGTGCATTAAAAAAATTAAAGCAATGCAAACATGTAAAAATAAAAGTGAAATTCCCTTACATCCCATTTCCCCCATCTCCCACTCCCAATGGTAACTCCTGTTAACATTTGTTATATTTCCAGGCCTTTTCATATGCCTGGAAATATTATATATATATATATATATATATATATATATATATATAATATATATATATATTATACATATGTGTCTGCAAAAATTTTATATCATTGTAATATACTGGGCATATTTTCTCTGCAATGTGCTTCTTTTACTTAACTAGTACATACTGGAAATGTTCCATGTCATAATATATAGCTATACATTATTCTTTTCATGCCTACAAAAATATTACAAAGTCTGGATATGTAATAATATATTTTTAATGACATTTAGATTGTTTTAACTTCTTCACTAGTCAAACAATGTTACAGAGAACATCTTTGTGCACAAATTTGAATATTTATATTTTGCAAATAATATAAAGGAGACTTAGGGCTCCTAAGAATTTCTTAAAAACATTTTAGAAAATAATTCATGAGAAGGCTTGTCAAACTGAGGTTTTGAAAACCAGTAAATCTATTTGTTTTAGAAATTACTGTGTTTACACAATATATTTAACATTTTTTTTTCCTAACTTCAATTTTCTGTGAGGCACAGAGAAAATGGTATTTAACAATTATGTATCTGAAAGCTTTCTATTATATGTCATTTTACAGACAGTCCTGATTAATAGATATTTGTTGAATGAATGAATGAAAACAAAGTGAAAGGAATTATACTTACTTGACTGTTGCAATTATATATCTGAAACTATTTCTTGATTTTTCAGGATATATAATAAGAAATATATATTTTTTGGCCTTTGTCCCCAGTTCCTGACACAGAGCCCCTGAATCTTTTGTAATTCTTGAGTTACAAGGGTGATAGGAGTATCTTTTCTTGTAATCTTTCTTTTAATTATATTTTTTAGAGATGGGGTCTCTTTATGTTTCTCAGGCTGGACTCAAACTCCTGGGCTCAAGTGATCCTTTCACCTCTTCATTTGATATAAAAATGTAAATGATCATCTAATTAATGAAGAACATTATTGAAGTTCTAATTAACATTCCTGTTGTGTGGATTGCATAAAATATTGTTTTACGGGCTGGGCTCATGCCTGTGATACCAGCACTTTGGGAGGGCAAGGCGGGTGGATCACCTGAGGTCAGGAGTTCAAGACCAGCCTGACCAACATGAAGAAACCCTGTCTCTACTAAAAATACAGAAAATTAGCCAGGTGTGGTGGCAGATGCCTGTAATCCCAGCTACTAGGAAGACTGAGGCAGGAGAATCACTTGAACCTAGCAGGCGAAGGTTGCAGTGAGCCAAGATTGTGCCACTGCACTCCAGCCTAGGCAACAAGAGTGAAACTCCATCTCCAAAAAAAAAAAATTGCTTTACAAATTATATGCATGAATAATAGCCAAAGATTGGTCAAGCACATCATAAAAAATAAAAATAGTGGCAAGAGGAGCTTGCATTACCAAATATCTCTTAAGTTACATACTCAAAATAGTATTGACCCCAAAATAAACAGATTAGGAAAGTAGAATAAAAAGTACAAAAACGGACCCAAATGAATGTGAAGACTTCATATTCATCAATGGTTTTATTCTAACTTAGTGGAAAATGGAGGGCTTATTTTAGTAGAAGCGCTTGCCTGGCTAACTTTCCATCTGGAGGAAAAAGGCTAGATCCTTATCTTATACTATATATAAAAATTAACACCAGATGAATTCAGAATTTAAATTTTAAAAATACAAATATGAAAACTGGAAGAATATTTGCATAATGTCTATATAGGGAGGGTAAGAATTATCATCCTAAAGAGGAAATAAATTTTGAAATCATAATGAAAAAAGTCAGGAATATTTGAAAGTGTTATGAAACAAAAACAAAAAGCAAAAAGCCATGATAAAAGACATTGTAAATGCAACCTAGAAGATGCAAATGAAAATAAAAATTAAGCATAATTTCACTATGGCAAAACAACCATGATTTAAAGCTTTAAATGTAAATGCCTTTAGACTTAAACTGAAATATTGACTCTTCCTGGATCTTGAGCGTCCCCTCATAATTCAAAATAGAACTACACCGTCAGCTCTCCTATTGCTCTATTAGGTTTGCTTGGTCCAGATCTGAGTTCAAGTCCTGGATATCCTTGTGAATTTTCTGTCTCATTGATCTGTCTAATATTGACAGTGGAGCGTTAAAGTCTCCCACTATTATTGTGTGGGAGTCTAAGTCTCTTTGTAGGTCATTAAGAACTTGTTTTATGGATCTGGGTGCTCCTGTATTGGGTGCATATATATTTAGGATCATTAGTTCTTCTTGTTGCATTGATACTTTTACCTTTATGTAATGCCCTTCTTAGTCTCTTTTGATCTTTGTTGGTTTAAATTCTATTTTATCAGAGACTAGGATTGCAACTCCTGCCATTTTTTGCTCTCCATTTGCTTGGTAAATGTTCCTCCGTCCCTTTATTTTGAGCCTATGCATGTCCTTGCATGTGAGATGGGTTTCCTGGATACAGCACACGGATGGGTTTTGACGTTTTATCCAATTTGCCAGTCTGTGTCTTTTGATTGGGGCATTTCGTCCATTTACATTTAAGATTAATATTGTCATGTGTGAATTTGATCCTGCCGTTTTGATGCTAGCTGGTTGTTTTGCCCATTAGTTGACACAGTTTCTTCTTTGTGTCCATGCTTTTTACCATTTGGTACATTTTTGGAGTGGCTGGTACTGGTTGTTCCTTTCTATGTTTAGTGCTTCTTTCAGGAGCTCTTGTAAGGCAGGTCTGGTGGTGATGAAATCTCTCAGCAATTGTTTGTTCATAAACGATTTTATTTCTCCTTCGCTTATGAAGCTTAGTTTGGCTGGATATGAAATTCTAGGTTGAAAGTTCTTGTCTTTAAGTATGTTGAATATTGGCCCCCACTCTCTTCTGGCTTGTAGGGTTTCTGCTGAGAGATCTGCTGTGAGTCTGATTGACTTCCCTTTGTGGGTAACCTGACCTTTCTCTCTAGTTGCCCTTAGCATTTTTTCCTTCATTGCAACCTTGGTGAATCTGACAATTATGTGCCTTGGGGTTGCTCTTCTTGAGGAATATCTTTGTGTTGTTCTCTGTATTTCCTGGACTTGAATATTGGCCTGCCTTGCTAGGTGTGGGAAGTTCTCCTGGATAATACCCTGAAGAGTGATTTCCAGCTTGGATTCATTCTCTCCATCACATTCAGGTACACCTATCAAACGTAGATTAGGTCTTTTCACATAATCCCATATGTCTTGGAGGCTTTGTTCATTTCTTTTCACTCTTTTTTCTCTAATCGTACCTTCTCATTTTATTTCATTGATTTGATCTTCAATCTCTGACATCCTTAATTCGGCTATTGAAACTTGTGTTTACTTCGTGAAGTTCTCTTGGTTTTTCAGCTCCATCAGGTCATTTATGTTCTTCTCTAAGCTGTTTATTCTTGTTAGCATTTTATCAGACCTTTTTTCAAGGTTCTTAGTTTCTTTGCATTGGGTTAGAACATGTTCTTTTAGCTCAGAGAAGTTTGTTATCACCCACCTTCTGAAGCCTGTTTCTGTCAATTCATCAGACTCAGTCTCCATCCAGCTTTGTTCCCTTCCTGGTGTGGAGTTGTGATTCCTTGGAGGAGGAGACATATTCTGGTTTTTGGTGCTTTCATCCTTTTTGTGCTGGTTTCTTCTCTTCTTTGTGGATTTATCTACCTTTGGTCTTTGGAGTTGGTGACTTTCGAATGGGGTCTCTGAGTGGACGTCCTTTTTTTTGATGTTGAAGTTATTTCTTTCTGTTTTCTAGTTTTCCTTCTAACCGTCAGGACCCTCTGCTGTAGGCCTGCTGGAGGTCCACTCCAGACCCTGTTTGTCTGGGGATCACCTACGGGGCCTGAAGAACAGTAAGGGTTGCTGCCAGTTTCTTCTTCTGTTATCTTTGTCCCAGAAGGGTACCTGCCAGATGTCAGCCTCAGCTCTCCTTTATGAGGTG
>NW_016107843.1:68232-77071 GCF_001604975.1 Cebus imitator | reverse complement strand
ACTATTCGGCTATTGAAACTCATGTATGCTTCGTGAAGTTCACATGTTGTGTTTTTCAGCTCCATCAATTCATTTATATTCTTCTCTAAGCTCTTTATTCTCATTAGCATTTCATCTAACCTTTTTTCAAGGTTCTTAGTTCTTTGCATTGGGTTAGAATATGTTCTTTTAGCTCAGAGAAATTTGTTATTTCCCACCTTCTGAAGCCTGTTTCTGTCAATTCATCAGACTCATTCTCCATCCAGCTTTGTTCTCTTGCCAGTGAGGAGTTGTGATGCCTTGGAGGAGGAGAGATGTCCTGGTTGTGGGTGTTTTTATTCTTTTTGCACTGGTTTCTTCCCATCTTAGTGGCTTTATCTACCTGTGGTCTTTGTATTTGGTGACTTCTGAATGGGTTCTCTGAGTGGATGTCATTTTTGTTTGTTTTTTAGTTGTCCTTCTAACCGTCAGGCCCCTCTGCTGTTGGAAAGCTGGAGGTCCACACCAGACCCTGCTTGCCTGGGGATCACCTGCAGTGGCTGAAGAACAGTAAGGGTTTCTGCCAGTTTCTTCTTCTGTTATCTTCATCCCAGAAGGATACCCACCAGATGTCAGCCTGAGCTCTCCTTTATGAGGTATCTCTTTGGATATGTGGGGGTCAAGGAGCTACTTGAGGAGACAGTCTCACCCTTATAAAAGTTCAAGTGCTGAGCTGTGAGCTCCATTGTTCCATTCAGAGCTGCTGGGCAGGTACGTTTAAGTCTGCTGCAGCGGAACTCATAACCACCTTTTTTCCCCAGATGTTCTGTCCTAGGAAAGTAGGGCTTTATTTATAAGTTTCTGACATGCTGCTGCCTTTTTTCAGAGATGGCCTGCCCAGCTAGGGGGTAGCTTAGTCACAGTCTGCCAATAGAGGCATTGCTAAGCTACTGTGGGCTCAGCCCAGCTGCTGTGTAAACTTCCTTGCAATTTCGTTTATAGAGATATAGTTAGAACTACCTCAGTAATGGCAGTCTACCTCAGTAATGGTGGACTGCCTCTGTAATGGCGGAGTGGCAGATTGCCTCAGTAATTGAGGACTGCCTCGGTAATGAAGGACTGTCTCGGTAATGGCAGCTTGCTTCAGTAATGGCAGACTGCCTTGGTAGTGGTGGACTATCTGGGTAATGGCAGATGCCCTTCCCCCCACAGAGCTGGACCGTCCTGGCTCCAGCTGCACTTACTGTGAAACTCTCAATCCAGAGCATTTCAGATTGCTGGTCTTTATGGGGATGGGACCCACTGAGCTAGATCACCTGGCTCCCTATTTCAGCCCTCTTTTTTTCAGTTGAATGGGTGGCTCTGTCTCCCAGGCATTCCAGGCACTAGTTAAAATGGCCACCCAGATTTGTGTGAAGTTTTGTGCGGAGGCCCATTGCGCCAGCTGAAACAGCCATGCTGGAAATGTGTGGCGCTTTTCAGCCTGGGAATCTCCTGGTCTGTAGGCAGTAATAACTCATTTGGAAATGCAGTGATCATTCACCCTCTGCAGTGTTCTTGCTGGGAACTGCACTCCAGAGCTGTTCCTGTTTGGCCATCTTGGATCTGGCCGAAAAAACTATTTTTTCCCCTATTTAATGATATTCATATTTTTGTCAAAAATTAATTGATCAAGATGTATAGGTGCATTTCTAGAAACTCAATTCTATTTCATTGTCTGCCTTTATGCCATATGTCTATCCTTATGCCAGTATCGCACTGCTTTAATTACTGTAATGACTTTCTAGTAAGTTTTAAAATTGGGAAGTGTGAGTCCTTCAATTTTGTTCTTGTTTTTCAATATTGCTTTGGGTATCTGAGTCTCTTGCATTTTTATATGAATTTTAGAATTAGCTTGTCCGTTTCTGCAAAAAAGGCAGTTAGAATTTTGAAAGAGATTGCATTGAATCTGTAGATAATTTGGTGTACCATTGCCATCTTAACAATATTAAGTCCTTCAGTCAATAACCACAGGATATCTTTCCATTATTTAGGATTTCTTCATTTCTTTTGCAATGATTTATAGTTTTCAGTGTATAAGTCTTGCCTTTTTTGGCTTAATTTATTCTTAGTTTATTATTTTCGATGCTATTGTAAATTGAATTGTTTCCTTAATTTCACTTTGTTGGTTTATTGCTAATGTATAGAAATAAAATTAATTTTGTATTTAATACAAAATATTGAGCTTGCATCCTGAAACATTACTGAAATAAACTATTAGCTCTGGCAGAGTTATGGTTGATTGGTTGGTTTGTTTGGTGGATTATTTAGGGTTTCCTATATATAAGATTATGTCATCTATTAATATAGTTTTATTTCTTCTTTTCCAGTCCAGAGGGTTTATATTTCCTTTTCTTTCCTAATGTAACTAGATAATATTTCCAGTACAATAATGAATTGAAATGGTGAGAGTAGCCATCCTCGTCTTGTTTCTGTTGTTACAGGGAAAAATTAGTTTTTCACCATTAAGTTTGATGTTGTGAGTTTTTCATAGGTGCTTTTCATTGTGTTAAGAAAGTTTCCTTCTATTCCTAGTTTGTTGAGTGTTTTTTTCATGAAAGGGTGTTGGATTTTGTCAGGTGCTTTTTCTGCATCTATTGAGATGATCATGTATTTTTTAAACCAATTTTACATTTCTGAGATAATTCTCACTCATGGTGTATACTCCCTTTAATATGATGCTGAGTTTGGTTTGATGGTATTTTCTTGATGATTTTGCATTGGTATTCATAAGGGATATTGGTCTGTAGTTTCCTTTTCTTTTGGTGTATTTTTCTGACTTTAGTGTCTGGGTAATACTGGCCATGTAGAACAAGTTAGAAAGTGTTCCCACACCTCTTTCATGTTTTGGAAGAATTTGAGTAGGATTGGCATTAATTCTTCCTTAAACATTTAATAGAAGTTGTCTATGAAGTCACCTGGCCCTGGGCTTTACTTTATTGGAAATTATTTTATTACTTAATCTTTTTACTTGTTATAGAAGATTTTCTGTTTCTTCTTGAATCTGTTTTGATAGGGATAGAGTTCAGTACATGCTACCCCAAAATAGGACACCTTGGCATTTGACAAAACAGCTGAAGCAGCAGAGTCTTCTCACCTTCTCCTTGCCCTTTCTCTCCTGAAACAGGCCATAAAACCAAGCTGACTCTCTCTTGGAATAGGTCATAAAGCCATTCAAGAGGTATCCACCCTATACCTTGAGGAAAGGAATGTTTTTACCTCTGAAGACACAGGATGTAGAGAAGAATCTGTGCTAACAGGTGTTCCTGTTTCTCTCAGTTTATTACCATGAGATCATACCAGTTTGCCCTCCACTCATACTTCTGCATGACTATCCACGCTTTGTCAATCCTAAGTATAAAAATACATAGATTTTCCTATTTCTTTGGATCTTCATTTCTGAAGCCTCCTGTGTCACTTAAAACTTATATTAAATAAATTAAATAAATACATTTTCTCTTATAAATCTGTCTTTTCTTATGGGACACTCAGTTATAAACCTAACAATGGATTAGAAAATAAATATTTTCTCTCCTGTAAGTTTGTGTAATTTTAGGAATTTGTCCAATATATCTAGGTTGTCTAATTCACTGGCATACAATTACTCAAAGTTTTTTTATGATCATTTTTATTTCTGTAAAGTTAATAACAACATTCCCACTTTCATTCTCAATTTTAGTAATTTGAGTCTTTTTCCCCCCTTTGGTTTGTCTAGCTAAAGGATAATCAATTTTTCACCTCTTCAAAGAAACAACTTTTCATTTTTTTCTCTATTATCTATTTTGTACTACATTTGCCTTCATTCTAATCTTTAATTTCTTTCTTCTTATTTTGAATAACTCATACTTTCTTAGTCTTATGTATGCTTCATTTTTTTTTCCCTGAAGATTGGACATTTTGAATGTTATAATGTGGAAACTCTGAAAATTAGATTTCCTCCCTTTCTGGGATTTATGGTCATTGTGCATATGGTAGTCATTTGTTTGTCTAGTGACTTTTCTGAATTAATATTTTAAAGTTTGTATTGTTTATCATGTGAGCTAATTTTGTAAAGTTTGTATTCTTTGAATTAATTGTGTTATGTATTTTTTATCATGTGTGCCACTGAAGTTGCTGTTCCATTAGCTTAGTGGTCAGCTAATGATGAGATAGAGATTTCCCTAAAGTCTGGAAGCAAAAAATATCCCAGTCTTTGCATATTGGTTCTGGAAAAAAAAAAAAGCATGCCTTCAACACCTAGCCAGGAAGTTTACAACTCTGTCTTAACCTTCATTACCTGTTTGCATAGAGCCTCCAAGTGAACCAGAGATAAGAGCTTAGTACTTTCTCAGGTCTTTCCTGAGCATGGGCAGAATCCTGGCATGCATAGGGCTTTCCATAATCCCAGAAATATACTGGAACTTTTCAAAGCCCTTATTCCCCAAAACATCTCACTCCCCAGCCTTTCCTCACAAGCTTTTTGCTTGGTGTATTGTTTGCTGCAACTGTTATCCATTGCCTCAGCAGCAAAAACATTATCTGTAAATGTTTTCAACAAATGTCTCCTGAGTACAGGTTTCAGCACATGACAATTCCAGTCAGGCAAAATAAAGACAAATGTTTGAGTGGATCTTCCAGTAAACAACCTGACAGGTCAACTAAGGATAATTTGTAAATGAGATCCATTATCCTCCCTCCTATACAGATATTAGGAATGCAGGCTATTATGTTCAAGTCTATCACTGGGGAAGAGAGAATGGGAGAGAGTAAGTTAAAATACCACAAATACCACAAAGCTCATTGTTCTTCCTGAGATTTAGCTGTTTTTCTTGAATAAGTAGTCCCTGAGTTACTACAGCTTTTGCTTAGTTTCCAACATCCTGAAAAATTTTGTTCTGTTTTTAATCAGTTTTTCTTTGATTTTTGTGGCGCTCCTTATGCTGCCATTTTTTGCTGACATCATTTCTCTGAAGACAAATTTAAGAAATAAAATTGTATATGTGCTTACTAAAATGAAAATTTAACAGTGTATATAAATTAGAAAGCAAAAAAAAAAATTAGTCTCAATCTACAGACATAACCTATCTTAGTAGTTTGGCTTATATTAGATATAAGAAATTGGTTTATATAACGATATATATGAAATTATTTATATGTATAGATACATCTATATGCTTATATATACAAGTAATTCACTTTCTTTGCTGTACAATATTTACCCACATAGATGTACCATAATATTTTTTATCTCTTATTGATGGATGCTTGTGCGATTTCTAATTTTTTACTACATAAATATTACAGTAAACATCCTTATATGTACCACTTTGAATTATTTTTGAAAGAGTACTAGAATGAAATGGCTTAATACATATATTTAAAATTTTTATCTATTATATAAAATTAATCTCAAAAACTTTTTTATGAATTCCATCTTCATAAAAATGTGATAGAGTGAATATTCCTTGTCAATGTGAATTAATATTTTTGTCTTAAAAATATACCCACCTCTTTGGAAAAAATATAAATTTCTGAGTTATTTTATTCTGCATTTCTCTGGGAAGGACTATAGTTTAATGAGTTTCCATGTGCTTTTGGGCTTCTTTTTATACTGTAACCAGTTTCTATCCCTTTGTCTTTTGAAATTAAATAACATTTTTCTTACATATTCTTTATATTTTTTTTGTCGTGTGTGTGTGTGTGTGTGTGGTGTGTACATGCATATATACACATGTGCATGCATGCATGTATGCATATATACATGCATACATACATATATGCATGTACACTTGTCTTTACAAGTGTGAGGATAAAGAAAATTTTGGACATTTAAGGAGTTAGAAAGTTTGCAGTCCACGAAAAACTCTTTTAAAAGAGATATCTTCTTTCTGTACCTTTTCTCAAGGTCAGTATCTTCCTCTCCCAAAATTTAGTTTTCATTTTGCCAAGAACAGTAGCGAAACTTTTATTTCTCTTTAAATATTTGCTAATGTAATATGTCACAGAATTTAATATTAGTTTAGATTGAAAACTCAATTAGTTTTAATATTTAATATTAGTTGAGATTGGAATCTCAACTGTATGCACATATGTGTGTACATGTGTTGTAGGGTAGGGGTATGGAGCGAAGAAAAGTGAAAACATACTAACATTTCATCATAGATAGATACCATAAATGATCAACTGTATTCTCCACATTTAAAATACAAAGTGACATATAATATTAATTTTATATGGATTAAAATTTCAATTGAAATACAAAGATATGGTATGTTGAAAAGGAACAATGAACAAAGAAGTTGACAACTCAACAAAATGCAGAAAATACAATAAATTAGAAGCCAAAATATACTGTAAAAAGAAATTAACACAAAGCTTGGGAAACAGGGAAAATAAATAAGATAGGAGAAACATGTAAACATATAAATATAAATGTATATACTAAATATATATATACTAAATGTAGACAGATTTATTTCTCCAATAAATGAATAGAAACCCTCTGGGGATAATGGGAAGTTTTTCTGGTTTTTTAAAAAATATATATATATAATATATATAATTATATGTATATTTATACCATTGAGTTTTTGTTTCCTGAATGCTTACTACATTGTAACATAATTTTATAACTTTATTAATGAAGCCACATACAAATATTGTACTAACATACTACGAATTGCGTACATTTGAATAAATAGAAGCATAAAATATCATTACTTGCCCACCAGGTAAAACCTACGAATTAGTAATGTCAAGAATTAACACATATTTGGGAAGTCAAGCTTTCTCATATGTTAAGGGAAGTTGTGTAAATTGGCAAAATAATTTTACAGGGACATTTAGCAGCAGCATGCATAGTCATTTTTAATATCCATAGGTTTCACACCCATGGATTCAACCAACTGTGGATTCAGGAAAAAAATATTGCTTATGTACTGAACATGTACAGACCTTTTTTTGTCATTATTCCCTAAACAATAAACTGTAAAACTATTTACATAGCATTTATATTGTATCAGGTGTTATAAATAATCTAGAGATGGCTTAAAGTATATGGGAGAATGTGGATAGGGACTTGAGCATCCATGAATTTTGTTATCTGTGTGAGATCCTGGAACCAATCCACTACAGATATAGGTATGATTGTAATCTCGTTTAGATATTATACTGATATACCTGGGATCTATCCTGAGAAAGACTCAGCACACAAGCGCACAAAGAGGCATGTAGAGATTACTTGCAGCCCTTTTCTGAAAAATAATTGTGAAATATTAGAAACAAATTATCATGAGGGAATAATAAAATAAGTTATAAAGTATTAATGTAATTGAATATATGCAGCAGCTATTAAAAGTTAAGTAGATTTGTTTGTATTCACTGACAAAAACACAAGTAGAAAATGATTCAGATAGCTAACCTCCCAAGCTGAATATCTAAATTTCAAATATTTAAATGAATTGACAAAAAGATGGAAGAATACCCATCAAATTCTTCAATTCTAAGGAACAGAGTGTGAATGAGGGTAGAGTTTGCTTTATTTCCTTAGCTGTAGTAAAACAAACTACAAAGAAAAATTTTAAATGTTAAAATATTTTGAATAATTTTTAAACTAAGTAAAAGTATGTAATGATTTTTAATGTTGCTGTAAAAATTATGGTTTTCATACACAGATTGGTACAATTCACATTTTCTGTCCAAAATACTAGTTCTAGAACTGGAATGGCCTGGGACTCAGGAGGCCTGGATTCTAGTGCTAACTCTTACAAGTTCCTCACCTGCTCAGTTGCCATTCTATCACTTAAAGGACATAGACTAGGTGATCTTCAATGTCTAACAACCACTGATTCTATGATAATCTTGAAATCAAACAAATGTGTTGAAGGTGTTTATTATTATGACTTTCATGTCCATAGATTCCATGTTTTAAGGAACCTATCAAATTCAAGTTTTTTCCCCATTTTTTAATGAGCAGACTGATCATATTATGTACCTGTCTTGGCAGGGGGAAATTGTCACCTTGTTAAAATCATCCCTAACATAAAAGCTTGGGAAGTGTCTTCCCTAGTGTAAGATACTGGATAGAGTGAGAACATAACAATTTAGGAGTCAGACAGGTGTATATCATCCGGAAGTCCTTGGAAAAGCTATTGAAGGGATCTCAGCCTCATTATCCACATCTATGAAGTGGAAATAATACTATCTATGATTATATTCCTCTATGTATAGTAATAGTCACTATTTACTAAGCCCACACTATGTGACTGGCAACACATCAACCACTTTATACAATATATAATTTAATTCTCACGATAAATCTTAACTGTTGATGAAAGCCCAGTTACTTCGTGACTCATTGTAGCAGACTGCTGATCTATTGTATAAGGGAGAACAGGACTCTTATGGATGATGCCAGACCTCATTTTTGTTATCATGAGAATTCTCTGTGATGTCCAAATAAAGTTTATTGCAGTGTATCAGTGCTTGTAGTGTAATAATATTCCTTTAGTGCCAAATAATCTTCCTTTAGGACTAAATCTCATTCCTCTTGATTTGTTTTAGAAATTTCCAATTAGGAGTCACTATGAACAATTAACACCAGCTCATCTCTCATTTCTCTCTTTGTACCTTTGCTTGGTATTATAATAACTGCCAGGTGTGGTGGTTCACGCCTGTAATCCCAGTACTTTGGGAGGCCAAGATGGGAGAAATGCTTGAGTCCAGGAGTTTAAGCTTACATTGAGCTATTTTCACGCCATTGCACTCCAGCCAAGGTGACAGAGCAAGACCCTGGCTCAAAGAAACTTAAATTTTAAAAAGCACTATAATGTAATTCTTCTTCATAAGTGTTTTTTTTTTTTTT
>NW_016107843.1:63688-67715 GCF_001604975.1 Cebus imitator | reverse complement strand
GCCTACAAAATTTTTAAAAATTAAAGGTGAGCTAATTATCAAGCTATCTAGAAGACAAAGTGCATAAGTGCAGCTAAGAAATTTTTTTTAAAACAGTGATGCAAAGGATAGACAAACAGGAAATATATAAATTGTGATTTAGACTGAAATTTTAGGAAGGAGTCTTCATGGGTTATAAAGCATGTCTGCAATCATGCTCACTCTAATTATAATTAGAGCTAAAGTAGCAACAATTAGGTCATTGTTTACAACATTTTCTTTTGCATATGGTAGATAAGACTGGCTTAAGTTTCCTTAAATAGGGCATTAAAATGGAAACATATATTTTCTCTGCCCACTCAAAAGCTATTTCTCCTTCCTTGCTAAGGAAACTCTGCTTTAGGTAGCAAAACTCCAGAAGTGGCAAGCTTAGGGATGAAAGCCATCATACTAATAGGAAGCTCTTCCCAGATAGGAAAAGCTTGGTCCTCAGGACATCATTAAAATGCTGCGGCATCTCTGAGACCACCAACTTCAGGGATTTTTATTAAATAAACAAAATTATATTTGTGTTTAAAAATATTTTAGTCAAGTTATCCACTACCTGAAGCTAAAACATTTCTAATTAATACAAGTGATGGAGTGGCAGTGTAAAAATAAGCGTTCTAAAATACTCTTTACCTATTGAACATTTAGTAAGTATACAAAACTTTGTTGATCTGCATGATATAAGTAATGTCTTTACTGAAAAATCATTGAAATTCCCGAAGTATATATGAAGATAAAATGTAGAGAGCCAATAGGTTAATCATAGGGATTAGTAGCAGAAAATTACTCAACTATAAATTGATATGTCTGTTTTCTTCATCAAGGTGAATTTAGTATTTTGATATGGCTGAAAGGTGCTTCTGAAGATTTGCATAGCTCTATTCAATCATCTTTTTAGGGAATTTAGCTGTCTAATTACACCAGACATTAGCGAGATTTCCAAAAATGTAAAACTATTCCACTCTTTTGATTAAATTATCTTTCATTTTGGAAGCTACAGGTATTTGTTAATTAAAATACTGTATTAACATGTAATGAGATTATTTTTAAAGATAAATCTGGTTAAAATTTCAGTTTTTTTTTTCCTTTTTTTTTTTTTTTTCCCAAAATACTTTTAATAAAAAGTTAGTTTAAGTTCAGGGGTACAAGTGCAGGTTTGTTATATAGGTAAATTTGTGTCATGGTGGTTTGTTGAATAAATTATTTTGTCACCCAGGTATTAAGCCTCGTACTAATTAGTTGTTTTTCCTGGTCCTCTCCCTCCTCCCACCCTCCACCCTAATGGAGGGCCCACTGTCTGTAGTTCCCCTCTATGTGTCCATGTGTTCTCATCCATTTAGCTCCCACTTATAAGTGAGAACATATAGTATTTGGTTTTCTGTTCCAGTGTTAGTTTCCCAAGGATAATGGCCTCCAGCTCTATCTATGTCCCTGCAAAGGAAATTATCTCATTACTTTTTATGGCTGCATAGTAATCCATGGTGTATATGTACCACTTTTTTTTTCCATTGATGGGCATTTAGGTTGATTCCATGTCTTTGCTGTAGTCAATCACTGTTAAACTATACAACACACACACACACACACCCCCCACAGATCTTTGGTGTTCGATGAATTTTTTTGTGTTGTTTTGTTTTTTGAGATGGAGTTTTGCTCTTGTTGCCCAGGCTAGAGTGCAATGGCACGATCTCAACTCACTGCAACCTCTGCCTTCTGGGTTCAAGTGATTCTCTTGCCTCAGCCTCTTGAGTAGCTGGGATTATAGGTATGCACCACCGTGCCTAGCTAATTTTGTATTTTTAATAGAGATGGGCTTTCTCTATGTTGGTCAGGCTGGTCTCAAACTCCTGACCTCAGGTGATCCACCCTGCTCAGCCTCCCAAAGAGCTGGGATTACAGGCAGGAGCCAGCGTGCCCAGCAAAATTTTAACAATTGTATACATCTGTATAATTAAGAGTCAAAACTAGACATAGAACATTTCTATAAGTTCTTGCAAAAAGATAACCATTGATCTGATTGTTATCAACATAGAAATTA
Source organism: Cebus imitator (assembly GCF_001604975.1). Lineage (NCBI taxonomy): Eukaryota > Metazoa > Chordata > Mammalia > Primates > Cebidae > Cebus > Cebus imitator. Next base: position 65,650 of record NW_016107843.1, on the reverse strand, counting down.
TTTTAATTGTTTAATTAATTTAACAATTTCAATGTAATTTAATCAAATACATTAGACAATTCTGTTAAACATATGTTTGATTGTTCAAAGTGTTTAATTATCTTGTTCTAGAACATAATATAAATGGTAATTTAATGTGTACTCTTTTGTGTCTGGATTCTTTTGCTCAACATGTTTATGATCCATCCATATTGTGTGTTTATCAGTAGCGTATTCATTTTTGTTGCTGAGAAATATTCTATCATGCAAATATACCACAGTGTTTTTATCCATTCTTCTGCTGAATGATATTTGGGTTGCTTTCAATTGTTGCTTATTAAGGAAGATGTCATGGACATTCTTTTTTGTTAATTAAATATTTTTATTTCTTTCAATAGTTTTTGGGGAACAGGTGGTTTTAGCGGTAATTACTGAGATTTTGGTGAGCCCATCACCTGAGCAGTGTACACTGTATCCAATGTGTAGTCTTTTATTCTTCACCCACCCTTCCTTCCACATTCTTAAAGTCCATTATATCATTCATATTCCTTTGTGTCCTCATAGCTTAGCTCCCACTTATCAGTGAGAACATATGATATTTGGTTTTCCATTTCTGAGTTACTTCACTCAGAATAATAGTCTCCAACTCTATCCGGATTGCTGTATTTGCCATTATTTTGTTCCTTATATGGCTGAGTAGTATTCCATGGTGTATATGTACCACATTTTCTTTATTTAGTTGGTTGATGGGCATTTAGGCTGTTTCTACATTTTTTGCAACTGCAAATCGTGCTGCTGTAAACATGTATATATAAGTGCTTTTTTTATGTAATGACTTCTTTTCCTCTGGGTAGATACCCAGTAGTGGGATTACTGGATCAAATGGAAGTTCTACTTTTAGTTCTTTAAGGAATCTTCATACTGTTTTCCATAGTGGTTGTACTAGTATACATTTCCACCAGCAGGGTAAAAGTGCTCCCTTTTCACCACATCTATGCCAACATCTATTATTTTTTTATTTCTTTAATTATAGGCATTCTCACAGAAGTAAGGTGGTATCTCATTGTGGTTTTGATTTGCATTTCCCTGCTAATTAGTCATGTTAAGCATTTTAAAATATGTTTGTTGGCCATTTGTATACCTTCTTTTGAGAATTGTCTATTCATATCCTTTGCCCCTTTTTGATGGGATTATTTGTTCTTTCTTGCTGATTTTTTTTTTATTTCCCTGTGGATTCTGGATATTAGTTCTTTGCAAATACTTTCTACCACTCTGTGGGTGGTCTGTTTACTCAGCTGTAATCAAAGTGCAGAAACTTTTAAGCTTAATTAGGTCCCATGTATTTATTTTGTTGCTGTTGCATTTGCTTTTGCATTCTTGGTCATGAACTCTTTGCCTAAGCCAATGTCTTAGGCAGAAAAGTTTTATTGATGTTATCCTCTAGAATTTTTTAGGATTTTAGATTTTAGATTTAAGTCTTTGATTCATTTTGAGTTTGTTTTTGTATAAGGTGTGAGATGAGGATCCAATTTCTTTCTTCTACATCTGGTTTGCCATTTATCACAGCACCAGTTGTTGAACAGGGTATCCTTTCCCCACTTTGTTTTTGTTTGCTTTGTCGAAGATCAGTTGGCTGTAAGTATTTGGCTTTGTTTCTGGACTCTTCATTCTGCTCCATTGATCTATGTCCCTATTTTTATACCAGTACCGTGCTATTTTGGCAACTATAGCCTTATACTACAGTTTGAAGTCTAGTAATGTGATGCCTCCAGATTTGTTCTTTTTGCTTAGTCTTGCTTTGGCTATGCAGGTGCTTTTTCGGTTCCATATGAATTTTAGAATTGTTTTTTCTTGTTCTGTGAAGAGTAATGGTGATATTTTAATAGCAATTGCATTGAATTTGTAGATTGCTTTTGGCAGTATGGTAATTTTCACAATATTGATTGTAAATGGTTTGAGTTCTTTTTTTTTTTTTTTTTTTTT
>NW_016107843.1:41529-62689 GCF_001604975.1 Cebus imitator | reverse complement strand
GTAATTTTTAAATTACTACTTCAATCTTGCTACTTGTTATTGGTCTGTTCAGAGTTTCTATTTCTTACTGATTTAATCTGGGAGGGTCATTATATTTCCAGGAATTTATCTATCTCCTCTAGATTTTCTAGTTTGTGGGCATAAAGATGTTCATAGTAGCCTTGAATGATCTCTTGTATTGCTGTGGCATCAATTATAATATCTCCCATTTCATATTTAATTGAGCTACTTTGTTAATCTTGCCAGTGGTCTATCAATTTTATCTGTCTTTTCAAAGAACCAGCTTTTGGCGTCATTTATCTTTTATATTGATTTTCTTGTTTCAATTTCATTTAGTTCTCCTCTGATCTTGGTTATTTCTTTTCTTCTGCTGGGTCTGTGTTTGGTTTGTTGTTGTTTCTCTGGTTCCTTGAGGTGTGAAGTTAGATGTGTCTATTTACACTCTTTCAGACTTTGTGATGTATGCATTTAATGTTATGAACTTCTCTCTTAGCACCACTTTTGCTGTGTCCCATAGGTTTTGATAAGTTGTGTCTCTACTGTTGTTTAGCTCAAGCAATTTTTAAATTTTCATCTTGATTTCATTGTTGACCCAAAGATCATTTAGGAGCAGATTATTTAATTTTCATGTATTTATATAGTTTTGAGGATTCCTTCTGGACTTAATTTCCAGTTTTATTCCACTGTGGTCTGAGGGGATGCTTGATATGATTTCAATTTTCTTAAACTTATTGAGACTTGTTTTGTGACCTATTATATGGTCTGTCTTGGAGAATGCCCCATGTGCTGATGTAAATAATATATATTCTGCAGTTGTTGGATAGAATGTTCTGTAAATATCTGTTAAGTCCATTTGTTTTAGGGTGTAGTTTTAAGTCCATTTTTAATTTGTTGACTTTCTGTCTTGATGACCTGTTTAGTGCTATCAGTGGAGTATTAAAGTCTCCCACTAACATTGTGTTGCTGTCTGTCTCATTTCTTAGGTCTAGTAGGAATTGTTTTATAAATCTGGGAGCACCAGTGTTAGGTGCCTATATATTTAGGACTGTGGTATTTTACTGTTGGACCATTCCTTTTATCATTGTATAATGACCCTCTTTATCTTTCTTTTTTACCATTGTTGCTTTAAAGTCTATTTTGTTTGATATAAGAATAGCAACTGCTACTCACTATTGGTTTCTATATGCATGGAATACCTTTTCCACCCCTTCTCTTAAGTTTATGTGAATTCTTAGGTGTTAGGTGAGTCTCTTGAAGACAGAAGATACTTGGTTCATGGATTTTTATCCATTATTCCATTCTGTATCTTTTAAGTGGAGCATTTAGGTCATTTATACTTCAATGTTTGTATTGAGATGTGAGGTGATGTTCTATTTATCTTGTTAGTTGCCTTAATACCTTGTTGGTTTGTTCTTTTCTGTTGTGTTGTTTTTCTGTTGTGTTGTTATTTTTCTGTGAGATTCAGAGGCCCTGTGAGATTGCTTTAAGCAGTTTCTATTTTGGTATATTTTGAGGTTTTGTTTCAAGATTTAGAACTCCTTTTAGCATTTCTTGTAGTACTGGCTTAGTAGTGGTGAATTCTCTCAGCATTTGTTTGTCTAAAAATACTTTATCTTTCCTTCGTTTATGAAGCTTAGTTTAACTGGCCACAAAATCCTTGGCTGACAATTATTTTGTTTCAGAGGCTGAAGATGGGCCCCTAATCCCTTCTGTCTTGTAAGGTTTCTGCTGGTAAGTCTGCTGTTAATCTCATAGGTTTTCCTTTAAAGGTTATCTGATGGTTTTGTCTCACAACTCTTAAGATTCTTTCCTTTGCCTTGACTTTAGATAATATGATGACTATGTGCCTGATGATCTTTTCATGATTAATTTCCCAGTTGAGTTTCTTGTATTTGGATGTCTAGATCTCTAGCAAGGCCAGGGAAGTTTTCCTCAATTATTCCTCAAATACGTTTTCCAAACTTTATATTTCTCTCCTTCTTCAGGAGCATCAGTTGTTCTTAGGTTTGACTATTTAACATAATCACAAATGACTTGGAGGCTACACTTGATCTTAGCCAAAAGGCCGAGAAGTGATAGACTTGGAGGCTTTGTTCATTTTTTGAAATTCTTTTTTCTTTGTCTTTGTCTGATTGGGTTAATTCAAAAGCTGAGCTCTGAAGTTCTTTCTTCTACTTGTTCTAGTCTATTGTTGAAACTTTCCGCTGCATTTTGTATTTCTCTAAGTGTGTCTTTTATTTCCAGAAGTTGTGATTGTTTTTTCTTTGTGGTGTCTATTTCTCTGGAGAATTTTTCATCCATATCCTGCATTTTTAAGAAGTTTCTTTAAGCTCTTTTTTTACCTTTCTCTGGTATCTTCCTGAGTAGCTTAATAATCAACCTTGTTAATTCTTTATCTGGCAATTCAGAGATTTCTTCTTGGTTTGGATCCATTGTTGAGGAGCTAGTATGATCTTTTGGGGGAACTTTAGAAACCTATTTTGTCATATTACCAGAATTACTTTTATGGTTTCTTCTCACTTGTGTAGACTAATTCATTGAAGAGGTCTGAAACTCAATGTCTGCTGTTCAGATTCTCTTGTCCCACAGAGTGATCCCTTGATGTGGTGGTCTCCTCCTTTCCCTAGGGATGGGGCTTCCTGAGAGCTAGACTGTAGTTATAGTTATTGCTCTTCTGAGTCTAACTACCCAGCAGGGCTACCAGGCTCTGGGCTGCTACTGGGGGATGTCTGCAAAGAGTCCTCCTGTGCTGTGATGCCTCTTCAGGTCTCCCAGCCATGGATACCAGCACCTGCTCTGGTAGAGGTGACAAAGAAGTGAAGTAGACTCTGAGAGTTCTTGGTTGTAGATATGTTTATGCTTTCCTGAATGCTGGTTATGCTGCTGGTGAAGTTGTCATGTGGACACATTCAGGACCTCTGGTTAGCCAGGATGTTGCAGACAGTGGAATTTAAGTGTTGTCTTATCCTTCCTGGGATCAGGGTTGTTCTATCTTGAATTGCTGTAATATTCTGAGTTGACTGGCCTCCAGGTGAGAGATGGCATTTTCAAGAGAGCACCAGCTATGGCAGTTGTAGGGCACTCTGAGCTTGACCAAAGATGAATAGGGTAAGTATTTTGGTTTCTCAGGTGATGGGCAGGGCCATAAATCTCCCAAGAGTTTCTGTGTTTTGTGTTGGCTACCAGGGTGCGTAGGGAAATACATCAGGTGTGGGCAGGGTTAGGCAGGTCTGAGCTCAGACCCTCTGTTTGGGCTGGACTTGCTGTGGCCACTGTAGGGGATCAGGGAGTGGTTCTTAGGCCAATGGGTATGTTCTAGACAGGATCTTGGCTGTCTCTGTTTTGTCATATAGTTCACCAGGGAAGTGGGGGAAAGCTGGTAGAGAGAGCCCTCACTCAACTCTTATGCAGTTGGTGTGGCTGATATTGCTCCCCTAGTCCCCCACTATGCATACCTTGCTCCTGGTGGTGAGCTACTTTGCTGAGGAAGCCAGCTTGGCTTTTGGAATTCGTCCCTCCCCATCTGCCCACTCTGTTGGCTGCAGCGCCTATGCTCCTTCCCTCAGACATTTGCATCCATAGCAGCTTCTGCTCATCCCACAGACTCCACTCAAGAAAATTTTTGCCCAGTCAAAACCACTACCAATTTCAGTTGGGAGCTTCCTTTGTCCCACAACCATGAATTAGCCTTTGCAATTTAGCTGGCTGACTTCCCCAGGGTCTCCTGTGAGATATAGTCGGGGATGGCTTTTGAAGGCTTGAGTTGGAGACTGCGAGTGCCTTCAAGGCATTTCCCACTGCTACTTCTACTTTTATATTTTTCACAACTCCTTAACGCATTTCTTTTCTAGGTAAGGTTAAACCTTTCTTCTGTAATCTGGGTTTTCAGATTCTCTGGTATGGATGTGTGCTTGGCAGTAGGTGTTCCCTATCTCACACTTTGGGAACTCAGCTTTTCACTTGTTTCAAGGAATTTGCAGTGACATCTGGTTCTTTCAAAGGATCTGTGAATTCGTTGTTTTCCTGGCACATTCCTGCAGTGGTTCTTGGTGCAAAAGACCATGGTGTAAGTCTCCACACTGTTTCTTCTGCCTGTATGGGAGCTACATTTTAGCCCTGTCTCCTATCTGGCATCTTCCTATCTTCAATTTATTTTTTAATTTACAAATAGAAATTTTCATATTTATCATGTACAACATGATGTTTTGAAATATGTGTGCATTGTGGAATGGTTAAATCAAGCTAAATAATACTTGTATCACCTCACACACTCACCATTTTTTGTGGTAAGGATACTTAAAATCTACTCTATTAGCAATTTTTAAAAATACATTGTTTTTGAAATACAGTGATACATTGTTATTAACTATGGTCACCATATTGTACAATATATCTCTTGAACTTATTTTTCCTTATCTAAATGAAATTTTGTATTCTTTGACCAGTGTCCTCTCAATTCTTCATCTCCTTCAGCCCCTGGTAACCACCATTCTACTCTCTACTTCAATGGCTTCACCTTTTTTAGATTCCACATACAGGTAAGGTTATGTGGTATTTGTCTTTCCGTGCCTGGCTTACTTCACTTAACATAGTGTTTTCCAGGTTCATCTATGTTATCACAAATAACACAATTTTCTCATTTTTAAGGGTGAATAATATTCAATTGTGTGTATCTATATATATCTATATATATATATATATATATAACATTTTCTTTACACATTTGTCTGTTGATGGACACTTAGGTTGATTCCATATGAAGACATGGGAATACAGATATATCTTTGACATAACTGAGTTCATTTCCTTTGTATATATACCCAGAAGTGAAATTTTGGGATCATATAGTAGTTCTATTTTTAATTTTTTTTGGAGGCTCCATTTTGTTTTCCATAATGGTTGTATTAATTTACATTCCCACCAACACAGTGCAAGAGTTGCCTTTTCTCCACATCCTCAGCAATGCATATTTTTCATCTTTTTGGTAATAGCCATTCTAGCAGGTGTGAAGTGATATCTCATTGTGATTTTCATTTGCATTTCTCTGATGATTATTGATGTTGAGCATTTTTTCATATAACTGCTGGCCAATTGTATGTCTTCTTTTGAGTAATGTCTATTCAGGTAATTTGTACATTTTAAATTCTAGTTATTTTTGTTTTTTTGAAACTGATTTGCTTGAATTCATTATATATTTTGAATACTAACCTCTTATAAGATGTATGATTTGCAAATATTTTCTCTCATTCTGGGGGTGTTCATTTCATTCTGTGGATTTTTTCATTGGCTATGCAGAAGCTTTTTAATTCAATGTAATCCCGTTTGTCTATTTTCACTTTGTTTTCTGTGGTTTTGGGGCAATATTTAAAAAAATATTGTCCAGACTGATGCTACGGAACTTTTCTCCTATGTTCTTTCTTATTAGTTTTATAGTTTCAGGTCTTATGCCTAAGTTTTAAATTCATTTTGAGCAGATTTTTGTATGTGGTGTGAGATAAGGTACTAAGTTTATTCTTCTGTGTGAGAATATTCTGTTTTCCAAAAACCATTTATTTAAGAGACTATCTTTCCCTGTTGTTTGTTGTTGGTACCTTTGTTAAAAACAATTAACTGGCCATAACTGTCTGAGTTTATTTCTGGGTTTTTAATCCTGTTCCATTGATCTATCAATTTATGTGCCCATTTTTATGTCAGTACCATGTTGTTTTGATTGCTACAGCTTTGCAGTATATTTTGAAGTCAGGTAGTGTGATGTTTGTTTTGTTTTTGTTTTTCTCAATATTGTTTTAGCTATTTGTGGTGAGCATTCATATATAAATGTGTCTTTTTTGGGTATATATATGTGTGTGTGTGTGTATATATATATATATATATATATATATATATACTAATTTCCTTCCACTAGAGGCCTAACAGTCCCAGCAAATGTATCTTCTGTATGACCCATATATCTACTATATGACCCAGCAATACTACTCCTAATACCTACTGAAAATAGTTCTCCAAACTAATTCAGTCATTTTATATTTCCACAAATAATGTATGAGAGTTTTGGTTGCTTCACATCCTCCTAAAACACTTCTATTATCTGTCTTTTTTATTTTGGCCATTCTAGTGGGTATAAAGTAGTATCTTGTTGTGACTTTAATTTTCATTTTTCCTGAGATTTTCCTTTTTAGGTGCTTATTGGCTATTCTTATATGTCCTTTTATAATATATCTGCTTGAGTCTTTTGCCCATTTTTAATGAGATTGTTATCTTTTTAATATCAATGTGCAGGAGCTCTTTATAGATTTTGATATTTGTTTCTCAGTTGGTAATGCAAAGCATAAATCTCGAAGAATGTAAATATGACTTGTTACTAGCAGGGGGCAGCAATAAAGGCAAACATGTTTCATGCTTTTAAAGTTTTTCTGGAAAAGTAATTTTTGAAGTAGAAAGGAAGACAATTTAGTTCCTAGATACACAAGGATTACCACAAAAGTAATTTAACTTCTCTAAATCTTAGTTTATCATTTGTAAAATATCTATAAAGTCCCTTTGAGTTTCAAATAGTAACAGAGTTATTTTGAAGCAGAGATTCATTATATTGGTATTAGTATTGGATGCCATAGAGTGCATGTGAGTATGAGGCTGCCATTCAACTTTATTACCCAGAAATTGTTATTTTATTTTGATTTTACAGATTCAAAATAAAGATTCCTCATGCAATATCATTTTTCTGAACAAGCCCACAGAAAACTCTTCATTAAAACACTTCTGGAGACTTTTAAACCTAACCATTATTAAGTATTTTAACTTACCTTTCTATTTTGCCCTAGGAGAAAACAGTTATGGTGAAAATGTGAAATGTTTTTTGTCTTCATTGGGTCCAGACACTAGTTGCCCCTGGGATGATAAAGCTTGACCCTCAGTCACTAAGGGTTTCCCAAGGGAACCCCATCACTGAAACTTACCAATATCATGCACTTCTGCCTGCACTTCAGTAAAGACTGGAAATATAACTCCCCTAACGCTCCTGAATTCCTTTCTGTGCTTGACAATGGCCCCCAAGGGAGATTCTTGTGACAGGGTGCCTGTCCAGAGAGAAAGGATGATGTAATTAGAGCTCTGGACAAGGAGATATGGGATTTGAGGTCTCCTTATTTTCTAATACAAAGTGTAACCTAGCTAAAGATGTCGGGATTCACTGTTATGGTCAGAAGGGGATGGGGATAAAGCAGATTTCAGAACATGGTGAGGAGAGTTGAAAATTATTATAAACCAGTGTGACAGGGTCATCTGTGGAGATGTCAAAGGCTGCCTTATTCTTGCTGCAGTAGGAGATAGGAAAGATAGGAGAATACTTTTTATTTCCATGCCTCACTCTGGCAGAGCCAATACTGTGTTTTAAAACCTAGGTTCTTCTAAGCTCCATCACCAGGAAAGAAAACAGCTAATGTCTGTGTTTTAGTTGGCCCAGAAAGAAACTCCTAGGTCAGGACTTTGCTGGGACTATTAGGCTTCTAGTGGAGTAAAACTCGAGCTTCCCAAAGGAAAGGGGATGTAGAGAGGCTGGGGCTCAGACAAAAATTGATAAATGGCTCTTTAACCACATTTTCTGGACTTTATAAATTCCAGATCACATGACTGAGATAAGATTTCCTATTGGCCTCAGTCAGATGCTTTGGGTTTACAAAAATATCATATTGTGTCATACAACCAGTTTTAATTGGTTATGCAAATAATTCTGAAGCAGCTAGGATTGAGATCTATTCTCTATGGAAGATGCTTCAGTTCTGGGGCTAGCTCTGGCCATGTATTCTTTCTAACAGGATACCAATAGGCCATAATCGCTCCATTTCTGAGAGAGAGAGTTGTGCCCCCTCTGTGGGTGCTGTTTGGGTTCACGTTGATGGTGTTACTAGTTATCTTTTCAAATTGCACAGTTTGTCTTGTTAAAGAAAAAATTATTCTGACACTTGTTAAAATAGTAAGGAAGAATTTATTCAGAGCTATTGTGATAGATGGCAAGACTATTACAATCGGGGAGAGATTGAGCTCGATTCTAAGTACTCGTTGAGCATACTAATCCAAAACACCAAAACCAGAAATGCTCTAAAATCCAAAATTTTCTGAGTTCCAACATAATGCCACAAGTAGGAAATTACACAACTGAGTTCATGTTATGGGTTGCAGTCAAAACAGAGTCAAAAATTTGCTTTATGCATGAAATTATTTAAAATATTATATAAAATTACCTCAGGCTATGTATATAAGGTATATATGAAACATAAATTCATTTCATGTTTAGACCTGGGGTCCCGTCCCCAAGATATTTCATCATATATATTCAAATATTCCAAAGTCTGCAAAAATCTGAAAATTGAAACACATCTGGTTCCAAGCATTTTGGTTCAGGGATACTCAACCTATACAGCAAAGATATCTGGGGAATTATAGCCAATGAGGAGAATGAGGAGGTCAACAGATAAAAAATTATTAACAGAGACATCAAAGGTAAGGGAATTCTTGCTAAATTAACTTGACACAATTCTTGCTGATGGCAGATCAAGGATTTATACAACAAAGGTAGAGGGTGATAAACTTGAGCAGATATTGAGGATAATCAGATATGCAGGGTGGGGATTCACTCTAAGCTTACTTAATTGGATACTTCCTAAAACTGGTATAGGCAGGCCCAAGGACAAGGCCTAGTCAAAAAGATGGCTCTAAGGTGGTTAAGTTAGGAATTAAAATTGTGGAAAGGAATTTTAATGCCAAATTTGAATGACTGAGCTCCATTTAGGATTGGTGCAAGGAAATTATGTGATCAGATAATGTTTTTCAAGAAGAAAAAGAAATAAAGTAGAGATGGTTTGGAATGAAAAAAAATGAGATCAGAAAGCTATAGAGATAGGCCAAATGAGTGATAAGGACTTTTTTAATAGTGAGAGTAGCAATGGAGAAAATGATATAAGAGAAATACTTAACAGGTAGGATTGACAGAAAGTCGATTATGTGGAAAGTAAGAGATAGGGAAAACTCTAAAATGATCAAAGGTTTATTAAGGAAGGAAAAAAGCAGTGTCAGTTTATAGTCCTGCCAAAGAAAGACCGTATACCTCGGTTAGTCTACGTTGATCCCCATCTCTCAGCTGGGCATTTTTCACTTTCCCTGGTAGAAAGCATTATGCATTGAAAAGGCCTCCATTGCTTATTTATTCTCATGTCCAGAAAATTTGTCCCACATCCAAGGTAGAAAAGACCAGCTGGCAAGACTAGATAAAGACTTCAGATAACTTTATCCATTTCTCTGCATTTATTTGCTCACAGAAGTGCCCTGGGAGAAATTCAGGATTTATTCCTACTGTTTTTCATTTCATTTAGGTCTCAGATATACAAAGCCTAGAAATCCAATGTGGTAGGAGCATCAGCACATATTTATAATATTTTAATTTATATTTTTATTTCAAGTCAGGTTTGAGGCAAACAATTATTCAGTTTCCACTGAAAGACTTAATAACATCTCAGAAAGATCTGTTAAACTCCCTTTACAGTAATCACAAGAGTCACAAATAGTTTCCCTCTGCCCTGGGGGTATTTGGACATCATTAGTAATAATGATCCTTATCTAATTTTGTTCTAGTTTTTCCAAAAGTAAAGGATCTTTATCTCATTATATAGCTAACTCAAGAGTTAAACATTGACCATACTTATATAGACATGTTCCTACGTTGACCACAACCTTCTATTACCCATTGACCTTCCCTGGAGTTAAGTGTTAAATGTTTTGAAACAAAGTTTATCAATAAAATGTCACTCACTGATCCTCTAAAGGAAGGTAGATCTACTGGAGAATGAGAAAGAGAAAATCACCAACTAAAGCTATTATTGACTAATTAGTTCGAGTAAAATCCCTCAACCTTCCATAGTTTTGAAAATGTAGAGGAAATGCTCTTGACTTAATTCTTATGCAATAATCATCAAATTTATCAAACTGACTCCTAAGTCCTATTGACCCAACCCCAATATCTTGTGCCAATGTCCTTACTTTATAGTATCTGTGTATGCACCTTTACTGAGGAGGTGCATACACAACATCAATATCCTGTGCCAAAGTCCTTGCTTTATGGTATGATAACATATTCCAAGCTTATCTTGCACAATTCATCCCCCAGATATAGAATTAGCCATTTCTCCAAATAACCCTTTTCTTTTTAATGGGAAATGGTATGTAGAGACCACGATTTCAGTGGTAGAAACACTTGTTGACATTATTAGACTTCATTTCCATGCCTTTTTGTACAGAGCTAGGGAACAACCATAAGAACCACATAGTTTTGAACCATATAAAATTGTCTTCTCTATAAATCAAAAATGATGAAATATCAGCAGTTTCATGCGGTTTGACCTCATATTTTTAAGAGAAAATGTATCATGAGTACATTTAATTCAAATTTGGGTTCATAGGGTTTTTATTTAGTGTATTTGATTTTTATTTGTATTTTCTTTTACTGTCACTGAAAATCTTGGTTCCTAGCAATGTTAATATAATTACTCATTTCTTTTATCCTACTATTAGCTTCATAATATCAATACCAATATTATAATTGTCCATTCAATTAGGAAATAGTTTCTTCAATAAATAAGCTGCAGGCGGGTACAGTGGCTCACTCCTGTAATCCCAGCATTTTGGGAGGCCAAGGTGGGTGGATCACCTTAGGTCAGGAGTTCGAGACCAGCCTGGCTGACATGGTGAAACACCGTCTCTACTAAAAATACAGAAATTAGCCAGGCATGGTGGTGTACGCCTGTAATCACAGCTACTTAGGAGGCTGAGGCAGGAGAATCACTTGAATCCTGGAGGCAGAGATTGCAGTGACCCAAGATTGCACCATTGTACTCCAGCCTGGGTGACAAGAGCAAAACTCATCTCAAAAATAAATAAATAAATAAATAAATTGCAAGTAAAAATAGAAAAGAGTTAAAAACCCAAAGAATAAAAGGTACTTGAAAGACACATTGACTAAAAGTAATCTATGGCTTTTATTTGGATCTTGATTTGAACAAAGCCATTACATCTTTTAAAAATCATGGATTTTTTTTAATATCAACTAGTAATTTTAATGACATTAAACATTAGCCTTAACCTTTTTAGGAATTAATATATTATACTTTTGTTACAAAATGTAGATTCTAATCACATAGGATACATTCTGAAGTATTTTAGGATGAAATAATATGATGTCTCCTTCAAAATAATCCAGTGGGTAACAAAGAGGGTAAATGGGTAGAGATATAGATGAAATTGGCCATATATTGAAATTGCTGAAGCCAGGGAATAGGTTTATGAAGGTTTATAAACTTCTCTTTTGAGTATGTTGGAAAACTTTCATAATATAAAATTTTTTTTAAGTGTCTAGTAATAGGAACACTAATGTTAGTGTGTGATGTTGAAGATGCATACAAAAGGTTTGAATAAGACTGTTTAATAAAATGGAAGCAGAAAAATCATAAAGCATTATATTTGCATATAATGCTGCTTAAAATGTGTATTTCTATCTAAGTTAATACACTGAATAGCATCATATGCTTTGTGGTTGTTGTGTTTGTTTGTTTGTTTTTTTATTTTGAGATTTGAGATGGAGTTTCACTCTTGCTGCCCAGGCTGGAGTGCAATGGCATGATCTCAGCTCACTGCAGCCTCTGCCTCCTGAGTTCAAGCAATTCTCCTGCCTCAGCCTCCCAAGTAGCTGGGACTACGGGTATGTGCCACTACACTTGACTAATTTCGTATTTTTAATAGAGATGGGGTTTCGCCATGTGGGTCTCAAACTCCTGATCCCAGGTGATCCACCCACCTCAGCTAGGATTACAGGCATGAGCCACCACACCCAGCCCTGAATATTATCATATACTTTGGAAATGTTTTCTACATGATAGAGATTAGGTAGATAGATGACAGATAGATAGATAGATAGATAGATAGATAGATAGATAGATAGAGAGCCAGCCAGCCAGACAGACAGACAGATACATAGATAGATAGATTGATGATAGATAGAGAAGTTGATATGGTTAATGACCACATATCTTGTAGGTGGGACATTTTACTTAAGGTCCTAAAAATTTTTTTCTTAAGTAGTCCCTGTTTATTGCATTCAGAAGATTGTTTGTGGCTTTCTGTGAATGAAAACTCAACAGATTTTTATGGACCATATTTGATGCATACAGCTGTTTAATAAGCTATTGGGTGGGATATGAATTCATTTATTTAAAAGATTTATAAAATAACACAACATTGCATAATATTGGCATAGGTGATGGAGAGAGGAAGAAAAGAAAGAACAAAGATAATTTTGGAAAATGAATCCAAAAATGAGCTTAGTAAAAAATTACACATTACAAACTTCTAAACCATTGTTCTATATGGGTTATAAATTTTTTAAGTGTTGTAGTCACGAAAATGAAAAGTCAACCTTGATCTGTGTATTATTTGGTTTAGTGCTGCTATAAAGGAATACCTGAGGATGGAGAATTTGTAAAGAAAAGATTATTTGGCTTACAGTTCTGTGGACTGTACAAAAATATGGCAGTGACATCTGCATCTGGTGAGGGCCTCAGGCTGTTTCCACCCCTGGCAGAAAGTGAAGAGGAGCTGCAGGTGTAGAGATCACATGGGGAAAGAGGAAGCAAGAGAGATGGGAGAGGCACCAGGCTCTTTTTAATAACCCACTGTCGTGGGAACTAATCAATTTCCCCAAGAACTAAGAACTTACTACCTAGAGAATGACACTAAGCCGTGCTTGAGGGATACATCTCCATGTCCCAGATATCTTTCGCTAGGCCCCGCCTCCAAACACCACCACACTGGGGGATCAAATTTCAACATGAGCTTTGGAGAAGTCAAATACACCATAGCAATCAGCTTTTCAACTCATGGCAACCACAAAATAAAACTAAGCCAAATGCTATGGCAAAGCGCAGCAATTCCTGATATCAAGAGAAGAAAGATTCTGAAGATACAACTTATCCACAGCTAAAAAGTTTCAGGCTTAATAAAGGAAGTGATGCAAAGAGGAAGATGGCAGTGTTCATTTGTTATCATTTTTTAGATTAGAAAACTAAGAGACAATATCTGTTCATATAACATTGCAAGCCTCTGGTTGAAAGGAACAGAAAGCAACTTGCCATTAGTCAAATCAAACCTAGGTTGATGAAACATTATAAATATTATATATAGGAATATTAAATAGGGAAAAAAAACTGCCAGATCTCATGAGAACTGGTAAAAGAAACGGAAAATCTTCAGTAAGAGAATGATTCTTTTTCTGACACTGGGAAAATGAGATTGTTTTCTCTATCCCTGAAAAACTGAATTGGTTGTCTCAGGGCTCTTATGTGCTCTTGGTGACTCTGCAGCTCTCTCTTTTCTGAAAAGCAACTTTTCTCCTTCAAATTTCTCATTTCCTTTTTTTTTTTCTTTGCATTGTTTCGACTTTAGCTCAGCAACTTCTAGCTAATTAGTTCACTGTAAGAGGATCAGATAGCTAGGGGAGGGAGGGAGGGAGTGTGTGTGTTTGTGTGTGTGTGTGTGTGTGTGTGTGTGTGTGTGTGTGTGTGTTAAAGTGATTTCTAGAGGAAGAGGGGTCAATGGGCTGGCAAACTCTTTTCCACTATGCATTGTCATTCCAAAGTCATGATATGTATTTAAAATTTTGACCTCTAACTGAAATGAGGCAGAGAGTTTGTAAGTAGTCCACAGAAACCAGAAACTAATTTAGAGGGTCAGAATAAACTCAGGACTATGAGCAGAGGGAAGAACAATATTTCGTCTGAGTTCTGTCTTGTTAGCATACCAAACACATTTGTTGATAAAAGACATTTTTTTTTTCAATAAAATGCCAAGAGTAACACATGAAAAAACTCTTCTCAGTACCTCTATTAAGTAACTTTGGCAGTCAAGGAAAGGCAATTTAGGGGAGTTTTTTTTTTTTAAAGTCCTTAACTACAAAAAAAAAAAAAAAAAAAAAAAAAAAAAAAAAGCCCTTATATAAGGTTAGTATAAAAAGACTGATCCAGGCAGTTAGAAAGGAAAACCATGCCTTTTAATAAATATGCTTACCACGCAGCAGAAGGAACTTATTTCTATGAAAGCTTGGTATCTAGTTATTTCCCCAATAATTATATTTTATTGGAATTAATTAATGTTTCTTTTTATAAGACTATGTTAAAAGTGTATTTTTTCCAAAATAGAGGTCAATATATGGCACCTGGGACTATGTGATATGGTTAATATCCACTAGATGGTTAGTTCAATTAATGATAAAACCAATTTGATCATTATCAAAATAATGATTATTTCACCAGTGACTATTTTCTTCAGCCTGAGACAAAAGCAAATACATTGAATGTTTCAACTATTAACAATTAATTTTGGGAACCAGACATTTATGCCTCCTGATGCGATACAATAAAAAGTACATAGCACACCAATGGAATTCTTAAAACAAAATATTTAGTTTAAGAATAATCAGGTTCATCCATGTCCCTACAAAGGACACGAACTCATCGCTTTTGATGGCTGCATAATATTCCATGGTGTATATGTGCCACATTTTCCCTGTCCAGTCTATCATCGATGGGCATTTGGGTTAATTCCAGGTCTCTGCTATTGTAAACTGTGCTGCAATGAACATTCGTGTGCATGTGTCCTTATAGTAGAATGATTTATCCGTCATTCTCAGCAAACTGACACAAGAACAGAAAATCAAACACTGCATGTTCTCACTGATAGGTGGGTGTTGAACAATGAGAACACATGGACACAGGGAGGGGAGCATCACACACTGGGGTCTGTTGGGGGGAAATAGGGGAGGGACAGTGGGGGGTGGGGAGTTGGGGAGAGATAGCATGGGGAGAAATGTCAGAAATGATGGGGAGGAAGGGAGAAAATCACACTGCCATGTGTGTACCTGTGCCACAATCTTGCATGTTCTTCACATGTACCCCAAAACCTAAAATGCAATAAAAAATAAATAAAATAAAATAAAAAATAATAAATAAAAGTTTACCATTTAAAAAAAGAATAATCAGACCTATAAATCTTATTTCTAGTTTCCAGGAAATACAGAAGATAAAAGAACAAATTAATCAAATCACCATGAGGAAACAGATACATATGCCCCTAGACTTATGAGGGAGTTATGTGCCAATAAACCCATTGTAAGCTGAAAAATTAGCAAGTTGAAAATGCATTTAATACACCTAACCTACTGAACTTAATAGCTTACCTTAAACATGCTCAGAACACTTATATTAGCCTACAGTTGGGTAAATTCATCTAACACAAAGCCTACTTTATAATAAAGTATGAATATCTCATGTAATTTATTGAATACTGTACTGAATGTGAAAAACAGAATGTCTTACTGCTGCTGCCCAGTATTGCACATATCATAGCATGTCCCTAGCCCAGGAAAAGATCAAATTCAAAACTGGAAGTATAGTTGCTATTGAATGTGTATTGCTTTCACACCATTGTAAAGTCAAAAACTTGAAGTCCAACCATTGTAAGTTGAGAACCATCAGTACTTCCAGAAGGTAGGATGTTTTAAGGATAACTGGCCTGGTATTTTTTAAACAAGTCAGTGTCATGAAAAAAGATGTTATGACAGCTTTGGTAGATTAAAAGGATCTAGAGGTCTCACAAATAAATAGAATGTGTAATTCATGTTTAAACAACTTTAGAAGACATTTTGGGAATAATCGGAAAAATGTGAGTATAGACTAAGTATTAGAGGATATGAGAAATAGTTACTTCTTAAAAGGGTGATATTAATAATGATATTATGGTTATGTAGGAGTGTGTCTTTTTTAGTGATGTAAAGTGAATAATTTTGAAATGAAATGTCAAGAAGTCTATAATTTATTTTGAAATGCTTTAGTGAAAAATAGGTGATAAAAATATGACAAAATATTAAAAATTGTTAGTTGTAGAGCTTGGATATGTGTTCACTATGCTATTTTCAAGAAGTTTGAACATTTTCATTATAAAGAATTCTTTAAAAGAACCCAAAATTTTATAAGCTATTAGATCCTAATTCAAAAATCAGATAAACAAGAAAATATTGGGATCAGATAAATGCAGAGACTTATTAGTTTCATTTTCATTCTTTCTGTCAATGAACCTACAATCTTCCATATTGTTGAGTAAGCTCAAAAGAACATTACAAATAGCTCTGGGTTCATATTCTTTCTTCATCAGTGTGCATTAATTATTTTTTTACTTAAAATTCCATTTTCATTAAATATGTTATCTTCAACTTCACAAAAATGGAAGGGAAAACATGGCAGGTATCATAAAAATCCGGTAAAGTTAGTGTTCTGTGAACATAAATGTGCATTATTATTCTGTTTACTGAATGACCATTCATTGGTGGTTTTACAATCTGAAAATAAGCAAACATTTTGGAAATAAATCCTGGCTGAATTCATGGAATTCTTATTTACTTCTACTGCAAGGAGTCCTTCTGAGACTTGAGTTCAAGGCTTTCATATCTTCTTATTAACATAGCTTTTAGGTCACAGGTTTTCCTGATGGTAGTTTGAGTTGCCCACTTTCCACCATTGATATAATTTGGTCCATGTGAGTTAATAAAATGGAAGTCATTTAGATATTGTTATGTGGGATATTACCTGGATGCAACAGTGACCTCTAAGGATCATGCTACTTAAAGGCTTATGGACCAAATTAAAATATGCAAATCAAACAATTATTGAAATAGTTGAAAACACACAATGAGAAGCAAGGGGCAAGAGATGGGGTAGGTTCACACACACAAGCGGGTACAAGAATCACACTGCTTGAATCCTGGGGTCAGCAATGGTCTTGTCTCTCTCTGCTTATCAGCCTTTCCTACTAATGGTGTGCTTATAAGACCAGAACTGAGGTTCAAACAAGAAGAACCAGAGACAGAAGGAGCCTCAAGCTAATGGCGCAAAATTGCTCTATTGCAGAGATGCATGGACAAGTGTACCTGGCCATATCTGTAGCTTGCCAGTAAACCTGCTGAAGAATCATGGTTTTATTTGCATTTCTAGGTAGAGCACATGTGGGACCTGAATGGAACTATACACTTCCCAATGGATTGTCATTTTACGGAATGACATAGCTGTCAGCTATGTGTAATGATTATGACTTGGTCCTTCCTTTCCTTTCTATCTCTTAGCAGCCTCTTGTTTTATTTTCCCATTATATATTGCAATTAATTCATCTTTAACATATCTCATAGGTTACTAATTATAGTTAACACATCTTGGGAATTCTGCCTGTGTCTCTCAAGTGATTTGCTTACTCACTATCTGAAGTTAACATAGTCATATGAGTTTTGCTACTATCTTCAAGCTACTAGCCTATGACTGTGCTTGACAGTTCTAATGAGTGCCAGTCATCTCATTTGTTTTACTGTGGTACTCCTGCTGGATGACAGACCTATCTAAACTTAAATTTCCACATCTGTAAAAGAAGTAGAAGTAGGAAATTCTGGAGACCAAACGTTTTGTCAACTATGCACCTTGTGCAATTCTCATGAGGTTTAATAATGTAGAAAATGTAAAAGTAAGAAGTCTCTGTTTTCTACATTGGTGAATTAGTTGTGAATATAGAAGATGTTACATTTATCACTTTACACTTAGTAATGTTTGTAATCATGGCAATGATAGCTTCCATTGCACCAAACTGTACTGTTAAAATGCTTTGAGTTAAATTACATTGGTTGATGCCCAAAGTAACCTTATAAGGTGAATTACGGAAGATAATGATGTCACTTTACAACCAAGGACATTAACATGAGAGATTAAATAACATTGCCCCAGGAGCTGCATGTACTAATTTCACGACATTCACTGGGCCATGTCCTCACAAATAAGTATATATTACAAGGGGAACGAATTCACAGCAGGTTCTATTTTTCACATTCATTTTCTGGCCCTGATTCCACACTCACTAAACAAACGTCCAATCTAGAACTTCATTATTAGTTGAATACTCAGTGTAGTCAGACAATCCAGGATGCCAGAATACTATCTATCCAAACATGGTTTTCAGTCAATATTACTACACAGAATCCTAATAAACTATAAGTTCCATGGATAAAGGT
This sequence comes from Cebus imitator, assembly GCF_001604975.1. NCBI lineage: Eukaryota > Metazoa > Chordata > Mammalia > Primates > Cebidae > Cebus > Cebus imitator. The sequence continues at coordinate 44,547 of NW_016107843.1, read as the reverse complement.
ATCAAATCTATTAAATTTATTATTTTACTCTCAGTGCTTTGCACCATGCTTGGTGCATTGTTAGTATTCAAAAGGTACTTTGTTGAATAAAATGAATTAATTATAGATAAAACAATGAGTAAAATAAAACAAAACCTGATACAGAAGGCAAGATTTGCTCTTATTTAAATGTATCTGGCAAGTCAACATAGGAACTAAACTATTCCATAGTGGTGGGTCTGATGTTTTCTTCCCCTCAACTTGAACTCCCTTTTCACTATCTGCTAGGTTGAGGAGGGTCTCTTATGGCTATCCTGGTACCTAGGGGTGGTAGTTTCTGTTCAGGACTGGCATATCCTGCCATGACCTGAAAAGTGATAAGTGACAGTGATGAGTGACATCTGGTGTCATGACTACAAAGAAGATCTTAAGACTCTGAAGTGTAGCAAAGACTCATGGTACTACAAGCCAAGTTGGAAAGAACATCTTGATCTCTTTTTGGGATCTTATTTTTCTGTATAACCACCAAATGCAATAAAAATTCACAAAGTTTATTTATAATAGTTTTCCACATTCGCCAGAATACATGGTATGGCTAACCCAGAATATACCTTTGATTTTTTCAAGTGCTATGCTGTTCTCAAAATCCCTCCTCCATCCAAGCTTCTTAGAGATTCAACTCTTTTCTTTGGCAAAAGTTCTCTCCCCTGACTCTGCTTTCTCTTCTATACATGGATTTCTAGCACCTCGTTCCTTCAGTTCATAAGCTTACATCCTTTTAGGGGAAATAATGGAAGCCTTCTCCTTTTATTCCCTCCTCTACTTTCACCCACCCTTAAATAGCCCACTGATAACAATAATTCAGAAAAATTGTTCATGCTTTTGACTATTGATCAATAGCAAAAGACAGCAGAAAAAAAAAATTCTGGCAGCAGTGTAAATTAATACAACTGCTTTGGAAAACCATTTGGCAATATCTAATAAAAAGGAATGTATGCACACCCTAAGACCCAGAAATTCCACTCACAGGTAGATGTACAAGAGAAATGTGTATATATGTTTACCAAAAAACATATGCAAGAATATAATAATGCTATTTTTAATATCTTCAATCAGAAACCTACCCAAATGTCCTTCAACAGTAAAATAGTAAATAAGCCATGATATGTTTGAACAATAGCATAGTATATAGCAATGACAATGAATAATTTGCAACTGCACACAAAAATATAGATTATTTTCACAAATTGTTGAGTGACAGAAGCCAGGCACAAAAGAATACATACTGTATTATTCCACTTAGTAAAGTTCAAAAAAAGACAAAACTAACACATGTGGTTAGAAGTTAGTATATGGGGTACCTTTGTGGAGATGGCTGTGAATAGAAGAGACAGTTTCAAGTCCCTTGGAGGCCTTGGGAGTTCTAATGATGTTCAATTTCTTTATCTTGGGTAGGTTACAAAAGTATGTTCAGTTGTTAAAAATCTTAGATGGGCATCATTATTTGTGCACTATTTGTATGTATATTATACATCAATAAACAGTTTAAGAAGATAAAAGAAAGCCAAACAAAAATAGAAATTTTATTCTGAATGAGAAAATATTATAGGACAGTAGATACACCAGAGATTGAATAGTAATTAACATTGAAATGGATGGAAGTGAAGAAAAGAGCCATAACTTTTTAACATAAATATGATGTGCAATATCTTTGACCTTGAAAAATAACGAAATACTTCTTTCATGCCTCCTTATCTGGCACCTCCTTCTCATATCTGTTTACATGAAATGTGAATGCTAGTGTCAACCACATGAGAATATTAATGTATTTTTATCAACATTACTCTGAACAAAAGATGCTAGTAGTCATTTTCAAGTATACACATATAAGTGCAAATCATAGGAAAATTGACGAAATCAAAGTTCTACCAAGATTGCCTATTGTTGATTACTAACATTTTCTGATAGAAAAAGAAACTGTGATTGTCCAGTCTCCCTGAGGGTTTCTTTGTCTAATTTCTGATAGGAAAGGATTAAAATGTGAATTTATTAGATATATAAGACATCATAAAAAGCAAAAAAATCCAACACAAAGTAGAATGACATTTTCTTTCTTTGTATTTATTTTGCTGCTTTGACCTATCATCTGCTTGATGTGCTAATAAGAAAAAAATGGAGAAGCAAGGAAAGCAGCTAATGTAGAAAGGAAGACTCAATCCCAGGATACTCAGGATTCATTCCAGTGTACTCTAGCTTCCTACACCATTTTATAAAGAATAAGACAATTTAGTCAAGACTTCTGCATGAAAGATTAGACTATCCGTGTGTAACCACAGAAGTCAAAGAGAGGGCTGGTGAAGCTAAAAAGATTATCTTGAAGTTTCCTAGTATTGACATACTTTATTTGGTACTACAATTGTTAACTGTTAATCTTAAAAGGACCTTAGAGGGAACAGTCCCAGTGTCTACATTATGCTGTTGAAGAAACGAAATAGTTTACCTCAGTGTTGAAATGTGCTTTTAGGGAAACGTGTCACCTATGAAAAATAGTGTCAAAATCTTGCACAAATTTTACTGATGTGGCATGTGAATTTCTGTAAGCTTTCCAAAATCAATGATATATAACTACATGTATCTTAGGCAAATATTAGCACTTAGATATACAGACTAAAATATTAGTCAGATCCAAATCAAAAATAAATTCAATTTCTTGGAAATAAAAGTTAGGTATAACCAAATACAGTACAACCCTCTTACACTTATCCTGTGAAAGTTTCCAGATGATTAAAATATGAGAGACTCTCTGCTGGCATGTCTTTGATGTTATTGAACAGGTTGGTTAATGACACTTTATTTCTCCTCAAATGAATTTTCTCCCAAAAAAGTCATTTATTTTCTGTTAGAAAAGTTGAGTGATTTCCTTGTGCCTTACTGGACAAACCACTGTGGTGTGCTCTAACAATTCTTTCTAGCTGTAACAGAGCCTTTTGTAGTTGACTCTTCTGATGGACCTTATTTTTAGCCCCAACCTTAAATATG
>NW_016107843.1:10602-41499 GCF_001604975.1 Cebus imitator | reverse complement strand
AAACTGCCATGAAAATAAATTATAATGTTGGTACATCATGCACTGACTGGTATCATTGTTTATTTAGAAGCCGATCAATTTATCTTTCCTGAGGTGATGTAACAAGGGGCAAAGTGTATGGGCTTTGAAGTCAGAGGACTGACATTGAGACTTGGATCAGCTGCTTATTTTGCCTAAAGAAGGGAACTTCACTTCTCTAAAACATCAACTTCTTTAAATGTGAAATGAATGAGGAATATTAGAAATAATTCCAACAGTGCAGAGTAGAGTAACTGTGAGAATTCAATTACAACTATATGAAGAAGGGCTTTGTAAGTACTGAAGCACAAAACACATTAAAATGGTTGAGCAGACATATTGCAACCCTGCAGAGTCTTTTGACCCACCTCTGAGTTCACCTGCAACTGTTTCTGTGCATGAATCCTGCTTCAAACACCTGTGACTCTGCTTCTCTGCTTGAGAGTTTTCTCTGCCACTGTGGGGCCCTGCTTAAGTGCACATGGATGCAAGTGGAAGTTACAGAAAGTTAACACTCACCCCTCAGGACAACCCTCAAACGATAGGGAATCAGAGTTGGTAGACAAATGCCTTAGTCTTCCTATCACTCTCTAGGAAGATTCTGGAGTATATTTCATACAGTTTCCCTGAGGGTTCTCATGATGGTTCTGATGATTTTGCATGTCAACTTGACTGGGCTAAGGGATACCTAGATAGCTATAAAACCTTACTTCTGCATGTTTCTGTGAGGGTGTTTCTAGAAGACAATAGCATTTGAATCAGTAGACTGAGTAAAGACCACCCTCACCAATGTGGGTAGGCATCATCTAATCTACTGAGAGCCTAAATACAACAAAAAGGTAGAGGAATGCAAACATCCTCTCTCTTCTTGAGCTGGGGTTCCCATTTTCTACTTTCGCCTTCCCTCAGACATAGGAGTTCCTGATTTTCAGGCCTTGGGACTAGTGATGGGACTTATACCACCAGCTTTTCTAGTCCTTCAGCTTACAAATAGTGAAACTTCTTAGCCTCTATCATTTCATAAGCTAATTCCTATAATAAATATCTCTCTGTCTCCTCGTTCTCTCTGTGTACACACACACACACATACACACATAGCAGTACATATATATAGATTCTGTTTCTCCAGAGAACCCTGATTAATACAGTTCCCATCAGGATTGCGTCAGTTGCCCACTGCAATAACCTGTTCTTTAATGCACCCTCTATTGGCTTTTCGCCTCACTGTCCTTCCCACTCTTTCTCACTCATGTGGTGTTGGATCACCTCCCAAACAAAATGTATGTCATTCAGGGCCTTAGCTCAATGTCTATTTTTGGTAGGGGTCTGAACAAATTAAGATAGTGGTAGTGGTTCTGGAATGTGCCTCGGTGAGTTAATCCCTCCATGTCCCCATTCACAACCTCAAAACCAAGGGGGAAATCTTTCTCAGCTTGTATTTCCGGGTGAAGTGTATGCTGCTTCTCTTTATCATCTAAAGTGTCAAGATGCTGCAGCACCTGAGGTGGTTACAGAATCTATCTTTTGACTGCAGTGAGGCTTGAGAGACCAATTGTAAAATCTCAACTGAGGAATGCGACATGTGATGAGTCATTCATTTTGCTGAATGTGCTAAATGTATTTTTTGCAGATTATTTATAAGTTGTTCAAATTGTATATTTGTACTAAACAATGACTCATCTACTCAATTCTTGTATTTTTTCAAGAAATAGTATAGAATGCTTTCTCTATATTAGACTCAGTACTAGGCACCAAGGACATATTAGTAAAGATAGCATACATGGATCATAGTTTCATGTTCTTTTGGAATTTAGAATCTATTAGGAGAGACAGACAATACGTTATCAATTAGATAACCCCCTTTTAATTATAATTATGATAAATGCCGTGAAATAGAATATATACATTCAATTAGGCTTCTGAAAATCTAGAGACCAAACACTATGCAAACCAACAAGATATAGAATTATTGATACATTCCTAGCCTTCTTGAAGTGATTAAAATACCTTATACCTATATAGTTTTATTTACCACTTTGCCTCACAGTGGAAGAATATCATGCTGTGTTATTTCTATTTTGTGACTTTCAACAGCACAATGACTGTCAATGCTATTAACTGGTTCCATAGAAACTTTACTGCTGCCTATAGTAGCAGAGTGAATTATTGACAGGGTTAATCTTCTCCCAAATAATTTAGCCCTTCTGCAATTTACAGCAATAAGTTTCTCAAGTGTGTATTTGCTACAAACTTCTCCATTTTTGGCTTTTATAAAAGCTGCAGGAGACATTTGTTACCTTGTCCTGGCACCCTATGTAGTGTTAAATATAATAGTGATGGTTTAATGTCATAAAACATAGTGGGAAAGACTGCTGAGACTTGAATGCAATCAATTTATTCCAATTCTAGTTTAGGTGAAAATTTATTGCTAAATTGCCTTTCTAAGAGCTGCTTTGGTTATTTAATATTGATCTCAAAATGATTAAGAAACGGAACACCATTGATTTTTAAATGAAAAAAGTCCTTATAATGAGAGTAAGAACCAGATTGTAGAAATTTTAGGTGACAGAAGTAGATTTTAATAGTCTCCATTAGTTCCTAGAGTTGAATTTGCAAGCTATATAGTTCTTTTGGTTAGGTTGTAAAGTCTAACAAGGTAAAAAAAAAAGTCTAGTTTGTTAACTGTAGAACAAAAGACATGTATATAAAATTTGATTTAATAAAAAAATCATGAAATAGAGCTATATTTGACTATGGTAACCAAGGATTTAGATCTAAAGTCACTATCTCATCACTAAATCTTAGAAAACTGCTTGGGTCTGGTGGCAGGCATACAATAACTCCTGTTAATTGTTGTTTTCTGAATTATTTTTTGGTTATGCCCAGGTCCTGATTTTTCTTGAGCTACGGTTGCCCACATAGTCCTTGATGTTTTAAAGTCATTTCATATCACCTAGAGAGTAAGATCAAAGAGAATTTGTGATAGACATCTTTTTGATTCAGGATCAAAAATAATTTTCTAGAGGACAAATTTATTTCATCAATAAAGCAATTAATCTGTTTTAGATGAAAATCTTTCTAGAAGTTTCCTTGCCTTTCTATTCTCAAAGAAGCAGGTTTTCTGGATCATTTTTGGCACTTCTGCTCTATTTCAGATAAAAGTCCTCTTCATAAAGAGCATGTTTGTACAACATTCCAAACAACTGTGCTTATCTATTTCCCCTATACAAGCCTCTTCACTCCATCACTAAGAACTCTCGAATGGGCTATTGAGTTCTACTTTTACTTTTGCCCAACATAAATGATAGTTTTTCTCCTTTGGAATGAGTACATGAATGTTTTCTCTTCATTCTTACCTATAATCCTCTATCCCCCTAGCTGTCATTCAGGACTAGATTTTTAAAAAACATTCCAATGCTAGCCAATTACACAACTTCTATCCTTGACTAGACTCAACTTATAACAAATTCCACAACCACCCTAGAAATGAAAATAAAAGAAACCTAAATAAAAATTGTTCTCATAATTTTATAATTCAATCCCAATTCCTTTGTATGATTTCTGTAACACTTGCTGAATTCTAAAAGTAATTTTTTCCAAAGAAGCCTAAATTTTAATACCAGTGGTAAACTCCACCAGTAGAAATTTAATTTAAATTTAAAATAATGATGTTTCCTGAGTTACCTCATCTCTGTGCGGGTATATGCATTAATATGCCACCTATATTCAATTTACTTTATATAGATGGGTGACTAGAAATAAGATAAAAATAGAAGCTCAGAAAAGAAAGTCAAAATAAAATGACAATTTTATAATCTAATTTTGCTTAACTCATACAAAGGTCTGAATTCAATCTTCACCTTCCACCTGAGGTAAACAATATTTACATCATACCTTTGAGCCATGTGTTGTGTTAGCGATAAAGGGTTTGAAAGAGAAAGAAAAGTAAATTGACTGCAGGCTTTGTTTTCTCTGGAACACATTCAATGTTCCAGTTTCAAAGGACAACAGCAGTGGTAATCTCCGCAATTGCTAATTAACATTTCATCATCAGGTCTCACATCTTGGTCATTCATTATTACTTACACAAATGGTGTGCTATTGGCTTAGTTTTCATTCTTAAGTTTTTTAAGTTGGAAATCAAAGTACATTTGACCTTATTCAAGTGTATTTGAAGAGGAAAGAGGTGGAGCAAGATGGCTGAACAGAACTTTGCCATGATTGTCCCCCCTGCAGGAACACCAAATTGAAGAACTATCACGACAAAAAAAAACAAAACAAAACAAAAAAACAACAACAACAACAAAAAAAAAACACCTTCATAAGAACAAAATATCAGGTGAGTGATACAATATCTGGTTTTAATATTATACCAAGGAAAGAGGCACTGAAGAAGGTAGGAAATACATTATTGAATTGCTTACGTCACTCCTCTACCATTCCCTGAGAGTAGCCTTGAGGAATGGAAAGAATATCTGTGCACTTGTGGGAAGGAGAGTGTAGTGATTGTGGGACTTTGCATTGGAACTCAGTGCTGTTCTGTCACAGCAGAAAGCAATATGGGGCAGAACTCAGCCAGAGCTAATGAAGGAAACATTTAGACAAGCCCTAGCCAGCAGAGAATTGTCCATCCCGGTAATTCCGGCAAGCCTCACCACCATGCACCCAAGTCCTCTCGGCCTCTGAATAAACTTAAAAGGCAGTTCAGCCAACAAGGCCTGTAATGCCTGAGCAAGTCCTGGTGCTGTCCTGGACTCAGAGCCAGTGGACTTAGGGTACAGATGATCTACTGAGATACCAGCTGGACCACCAAGAGAGTGCTTGCAGTTTGCCTCCCCCAATCCCAGACAGCACAGCTTGCAGCTCTGGGAGAGACCCTTTTTGCCATTTGAGGAGAGAAGAGGAAAGAGTAAAGAGGACTTTCTCTTGCAACTTGGATACCAGCTCAGCCACAGTAGGACAGGGCACCAGGCACTCCCGAGGACCCCATTCCAAGCGCTAGTTTCTTGACAACACTTCTAGATACACCATGGACCAAAAGGTAACCTGCTGCTTTGAAGAGAAGGATCCAGTACTGGCAGAATTTATCACTTGCTGAAAAAAAAAAACCCTTGGGCCCTGAGAAGACATCAGTAGTAGCCAGGCAGTATTCCCTGTGGACCTTGGGTGAGACTCACAGCCTTGCTGGCACCAGGTGTGACCCAGCACATTCCCAGCTATGGTGGCTACAGGGTGAGGTGCCTTCTATTTGAGGAAACAAGAGGGAAGAGTAAAAGAAACTTTGTCTTGCAGCTTGTGTACCAGCTTGGCTGCAGTTGAGTAGAGCACCAAGCAGACTCCTGCAGTCCCTGATTCCAGGCCTTGGCTCCTGTACAGTATTTCTGGACCTTCCCTGGGCTAAAGAGGAGCCCCATGCTTTGAAGGGAGAGACCCAGACCTGGTGGGATTCACCATAAACTGACTGAAGAGCCCTTGGGACTTGAATGAACATTGATTGTAGCCAGGTTGTACTTGCCATGGGCATGGCGTGGTGGTAGCCACTGGAAGAAAATCCTTCTGCTTAAGGAAAGGAAAGGGAAGACTGGGAAGGACATTGTCTTAAAGCTCATGTGCCACTTCAGCCACAGTGGAGTGAAATAGAGCACCAAGTAGAGTCCTAAGGTCCTTAACTCCAGGCCCTGGCTTCCAGATGGCAACTCTGGACTCCCCCTTGGTCCAAGGGAAGCTCACCATCCTGAAGGAAAGAGCACAAACCTGGCTAGCTTTGCCACCGTGGGTTGTAGAGCCTTTGGGCCTGGAGAGAGCATCAGTGGTAGCCAGGCCGTGGTTTACCATGGGTCTTGGGCAAGACCTAGTGCTGTGCTGGTTTTGATTCTAACCCAGTGCAGTTCCAGTGGTGGTGGCCACAGGGGTACTTGGGTCACCCCACCCTAGGTCCAGGAAGCTCAGCACAGAGAGAAACTTCATTTGTTTGGGACAAAGTAAGAGAACAACAAGAGTATCTACCTGGTAATCCAGAGAATTATTCTAAATCTTATCCAGTACCACCAAGGTGGTACCTCCATGTGTCTGCAAGAACCACAGCATCACTGGGCTTGTAGTGTCCCCTAATGCAAATATGGCTTCGATCACAACACCGAAGCACCTTCTAATACCTGGAAAGTCTTCCAAAGAAGGATGGGTGCAAATAAGCCCAGACTGAAAAGACCAAAATAAATACCTAACTCTTCAATTCCCAGACAACAAGCATCCACAAACATTAAGACCAACCAGGATGCCCTCACTAAATAAACTAAATAAGGTACCAGAGACTAATGCCAGAGTGACAGAGATATATGACCTTTCAGATAGATAATTCAAAATAGCTATGTTGAGGAAGCTCAATGAAAATCAAGATAACACAGACAAAACAAATTCAGAATCGTATCAGATTAATGAAGAGATTGAAATAATTAAAAAGAATCTAGCAGAAATTCTGGAGCTAAACTTTTAACTGACATACTGAAGAGTGTATCAGGATCTCTCAACAAAGTACTTGATCAAGCAGAAGAAAGAATTAGAGAGCTTGAAGACAGGCTATTTGAAAACACACAGTCAGAGGAGACAAAAGAAAAAATAATAAAAAAGAGTGAAGCATGCCTATAAGATCTAGAAAACAGCCTCAAAAGGGCAAATCTAAGAATTATTGGCCTTAAACAGGAGGTAAAGAAAGAGATACGGGTAGAAAGTTTATTCAAAGGGATAATAACAGAGAACTTCCCAAACCTAGAGAATGATATCAATATCCAAGTATAAGAAGGTTATATAACACCAAGCAGATTTAACACCAAGAAGACTACCTCAAGTCATTTAATAAGTGAACTTCTAAAGGTCAACAATAAAGAAAGGATTCTAAGAGTGGCAAGAGAAAAGAAATAAACAACATCAAATAGAGCTCCAATATGTCTGGCACCTGACTTTTCAGTGGCAACCTTATAGGCCAGAAGAGAGTGGCATGATGTATTTAAAGTGCTGAAGGAAAATAAACTTTTACCCTAGAATAGTATATCTGGTGAAAATATCCTTCAAACATGCAGGAGCTCCATTACATCTGGCAGCAAACTTTTTAGTAGAAATCTTGCAGGCCAGAAGAGAATGACATGACATATTTGAAGGAAAGAGAAATGCTTTTATCTTAGAATAGTATATGCAGTGAAAATATTCTTCAAACATGAAGAAAAAATGCAGACTTTCTCAGACAAACAAAAGCTAAGGGATTTCATCAACACCAGGCCTGTCCTACAAGAAATGCTAAAGGGAGTTCTTCAATCTGAAAGAAAAGGACTTTAATGGACAATAAAAAGTCACCTAAAGGTACAAAACTCACTAGAAATGGTAAGAACACACACACAAAAAAACCCACAAAATATTATAACACGACAATTGTGGTGTATAAACTACTTATATCTTGAGTATAAAGACTAAAAGATGAACCTATCAAAAATAATAATTACAGCAAATTTTCAAGACATAGATAGTATAGTAAGATATAAATGGAAACAACAAAAAGTTAAAACACAGAGGCATAAAGTTAAAGTGTAGAGTTTTCCCTTTGCTTGTTTGTTTCTGCAATCAGGGTTAAAGTTATCAGTTAAAATCATATATTATTGGCAAGCGTCATGGTAACCTCAAATCAGAAAACCTACAATAAATACACAAGAAAGAAATTAAAACATACCACCTGAGAAAATCAAAAGCATTTGAAGAGGTACTTTATTATTTGAGGTTTCATATCTTATTGTCACCTTTTTGTGGTTTACACTTAATAGCAAATTTCTGTAGCTCTAAGTCCTAGACTGTATTCATATGCCCATATCATTCCATTCACATTATGGTCAATAAATAATAGTTTAAAATGTCAATAGCACTGATGATGAATATAATTCTAAGTGACTGCTGATGTAATCATTTTCTTTAATATTCCCTTCTTTGAGCCTCCTTCTTTATCATCGTGTTACAGTGAAACCTTTCCAAGTTAGTATGGCATTACACATTTTATTAAGTGGATTCTGATTTAAAGGACACAGTGATAAAGATTGCAGTTAAGAGGAATCATAACAAAGACAGGAGATTATTTAAATGAATGTTATGATTAGGAAGTACATTGATAAGGACATCAGAATTTGACAGATAGGAGATTAACAAAACCTACCATAGAAATGTAATCCATTTGAAGAACAGGAAGTTTTATTTTGATTTTAATGATTATTATAGAGTAAGAATCTAAAAGAGTTGGAAGGGAAAAAATCGAAGCAATCCTCATTTTCCTTCTATTGTTTCTCAAGGGCACGAGAACTATAGCAGTATCTGAAGCCAGGATTCGGAAAAGATATTAATCAGTCCCTGAAGCTGCTAATCCCAGATCCAGGTAACTGGAGGCCCAGCAGCTCAGCCCAGAGCTCTGAGCCCAACATTGCCACTGTAGAGAATGGCTGTGCTCCAAATCATTCTCACCATTGTGAGGATCATTCCACTTTTTTCCTGTGGAATCATTATTTTTTGTTTGTATATTTTGCTCAAAACAAACATATGAAAAAATGCTCATCATCACTGGTCATTAGAGAAATGCAAATTAAAACCACATTGAGATACCATCTCACACCAGTTAGAATGGTGATCATTAAAAAATCTGGAGACAACAGATGCTGGAGAGGATGTGGAGAAATAGGAACACTTTTACATGGTTGGTGGGAGTGTAAATTAGTTCAACCATTGTGGAAGACAGTGTGGCGATTCCTCAAGGGCCTAGAAATAGAAATTCCATTTGACCCAGCAATCCCATTACTGGGTATATATCCATAGGATTATAAATCGATCTATTTTAAAGACACATGCACACGTATGTTCATTGCAGCACCGTTTACAATAGCAAAGACCCGGAACCAACCCAAATGCCCATTGATGATAGACTGGACAGGGAAAATGTGGCACATATACACCATGGAATATTATGCAGCCATAAAAAACAATGAGTTTGTGTCCTTTGTAGGGACATGGACGAATCTGGAAACCCTCATTGTCAGCAAACTGATCCAAGAACAGAAAATCAAACACCGCATGTTCTCACTCATAGGTGGGTGTTGAACAATGAAAACACAGGGGCACAGGGAGGGGAGCTTCACACACCGGGGTCTGTTGGTGGGGACTAGGGGAGGGTCAGCGGAGGGTAGGGAGTTGGGGAGGGATAACATGGAGAGAAATGCCAGATATAGGTGACGGGGATGGAGGCAGCAAAACACATTGCCATGTATATACCTATGAAACAATCCTGCGTGTTCTGCACATGTACCCCAGAACCTAACATGCAATAATATATATATATATATGAAAATGTGGCACATATATACCATGGATTGCTATGCAGCCATAAAAAAGGATGAATTCATGTCCTTTACAGCGACATGGATGAATCTGGAAACCATCATTCTCAGCAAACAGACACAAGAACAGGAAACCAAACACCACATGTTCTCACTCATAAGTGAGAACAATGAGAACACATGGACACAGGGAGGGAAACACCACACACTGGGGTCTTTTAGGGGGTGGGGGGATTGGGGAGGGATAACATTAGGAGAAATACCTAATGTAGGTGACATGACAGGGGGTTGGAGGCAGCAAACCACCATGGCATATGTATATCTATGTAACAGTCTTGCAAGATCTGCACATGTACCCCAGAACTTAAAGTAAAATTTTTAAAAAATGTTTTACTTCATAGGAGGAAATTTTGGCTAGGGTTGATTCATCATCAGTGAGAATGGCAGTGACTTCTGTGCTTTGGAATCTCAGACAAGAGTCAAATCCTTTCAAATTCCAGAGAATCGTATTTTTTCCTTCTTTCTATGGTCCCTAATCACAACTTCTGCAAGCGTGTGTGTGTGTGTGTGTGTGTGTGTGTGTGTGTGTGTGTGTGTGTGTGTGCAGTGGTGGGCAGTTTGAACTTGTGAGAGGAGAGAAGAGTGTAGGTAGGTAAGTGAGAAAAGGAGACTCCTCAAGTACATGCTTTTGGTGTACCACCTATTATTCCTTCAAAGCATCTTAATGCTAAATTTCTAATTGCCAACACCTGAATTGCTTTGCCTGAGAAATTTCTTGGGTCTTCAGAGACTGCTTTATTAACCTTTAGAAAAACCTTCCAAGTGCCCTGGAGTCATCCGCACCCCTACCATATGCTAGATATAGGTCCTTCTATGACAAATAACAGTTGGACCAGTTCCTCATGTAGAATACCTCTGAATGTCCATACTACACCATCTCCTGGAGTTTCTAGTTGCCTTATGCTCCAGTTTTATGAAAATTTTGATCTATGTAATAGCATAATAAGATAGATGATCAAAATAACAGGCAAAACTTTTAGAAAGGTAAGAAATAACTATTATATGCAAATACGTACTTAATAATCTAAGAAAATCAACTGGAAATCTTTTAGAATTAAAGAGTTCCATAAAATGCCAGGATAAAGATAAATACACAGAAATAAATCACTTGCACACCTACCAGAAAATATTATTGAAGTTAAAAGATTAAATCAATAATAGCATCAAATATTATAAAACCTAAAAGGCACAATTCTAACAAGAAAATGCAGAGTCTCTGTATGAGTGTGCATACTACTGAAAATTTACCAAAGAGGAGAAAATATTTAGAGAAAAAATGAAGTAATATACCATATAGCTGAAAGAGAAAATGCTCTAGAGATTGCATTTTTTGACCAAATTTATTTACAGTTTTAACAGAATTTCATTCAAAATTCTTGTCTTTGTAAATTGACACAATTATTTTAGTTTAGCCAAAAGAGCAAATAGGCAATAACAATTGAAATAATAAAAGAAAATCACCAAGGTTTCAAAACTTACCATAAAGCTACAGTAATCAAGGCAATACTGGCAAAAGGCTAGACACATAGATCAATGGACTAGAATAGAGAGCCCAGAAGTAAACCCACAAAAATATGGTTAATTGCAAGCACCACATGTTTTCACTCATAAGTGGACGTTGAGCAATTAGAACACATGGACTTAGGGAGGGGAACATCGCACACTGGGGCCTGTCGAGCATAGGAGGGTAGGGGAGGGATAGCTTTAGGAGAAATACCTACTGTAGATAACAAGTTGATGGTTGAAACAAACCATCATGGCACATGTATACCTATGTAACAAAACTGCACATTCTGCACATGTATCCTAGAACTTAAAGTATAATTTTTAAAAATAAGGTTAATTGATTTTTTAATTGAAAGTTTTATTGTATTAATTATAAATTCACTATAGTTTTAAGAACTAATACAAGTAAATCCCTGGTACCCTTCACCTAGTTTCTCCCAATAGTAAAATTTTACAAAACAATAGCAAAATATCAAAGCCAGAATCCATCAATCTTATTCAGATTTCCCTGGTTTTACTTGTATTCAAGTATGTGTGTATATGTGTATGTTGTTCTATACAATGTACTCACATGTAGGTTCATGTATCTATCACCACTTTAGGATACAAAATAGTTCCATCACCAAAGCATCCCTTGTGTTTGCCCATTTATAACCACAGTTACTGCTTTCCTGATGCCACCAAACACCCTGTTCCTAAACCTGGCAGCCACTAACCTGTCACTATTTCCATAACTTTGTCATTTCAAGAAGATCACATGAATGGACTTTTCAATACGTAATCTTTTGTGATTGGCTTTTCAGACTCATTAAAACCCCAGGAAATGGTGTAGAATGGACAGCTCAGAGGCATTCCATCTAAGAAACTGGGGTAGTTACATTCCGACTCCTGTTCATTATATAGAGGCCTAAATTGGCACATGGGCAAGGGCATTTAAAGCCTTTTTTCATTGGAGATTTGTCCAAGTTGTTGAGTATATCAAGTTGGTTTTTTTGTTGTTACTGAGTAGTATTCCATGGCATGGATGCGTCACCATTTGTTTAACTATTTACCTGTTGGACCACATTCAGGCTGATCCCAGTTTTTGCTTATTATGAATAAAACTGCTATGGACATTCTTGTACAGATTTTTGTTGTAAACATAAGTTTCATTTCTCTGGGATAAATGCCAATAGTGCAATTGCTAGTTTGCATATTAACTGCATGTTTATACTTTAATTATATCTTTAGCTTTATAAAAATCTACCAAGCACTTTTTGAGAGTGGTTGTACCATTTTATATTCATTCCGACCAGTAATGTGCAAGTGATCCAGTTTCTTCTCATCTTTATCAACATTCAGTGTTGTCTCTATTTTAGCCATTATAATAAATGCACAGTGATATGTTATTTTGCATTTTAGATCGTTTGGATAACTTAGTTTTAATTTGCATCAATGGATGCTGATGTGGAATATCTTTATGTGCTCATTAGCCACCTGTATGCCCTCTGTGGTGAAATGTCTCTTCAAGCCTTTTGATCATTTTTGAGTTGGATTTTTTTTTGAATTTTTACTGTTGAGTTTTATGAGTTCTTTATATATTCTAAATACTAGTCCTTTGTCATATATGTGACTTGCAAATATTTTCTCTCAGTCTGTAACTTCTCTTTCCATTCTGTCCATGTGGACTTTCACAGAGCAAAAGTTTTTAATTTTGAGGAAGTCCGGTTTATCAGTGCTTCCTCTTGCTGATGGTGCTTTTGGTGTCAAGTCTAAGAACTTTTTTGCCTAGCCTTAAATCCTAAGATTTTATCCAATGTGTTTTCTTTATAGATTTACATTTTACATTTAAATCCATTGATCTATATTGAGTTAATTTTTGTATAAGATATGAGATTTATGTGGAGGCCTTTGCAAAGGCTCTCCTTCCTCCATTGAATTGCTTTTGCATCTTTGCCAAAAATCAGTTGAGCATATCTGTATGGGTCTATTTCTGTGTGATCTATTCTGTTTCATTTATATATTTCTCTCTCCCTTCACCAATACCACATTATCTTGATTAATGTAGCTGTATAGCAAGCTTTAGTGTATGGTAGAGTCATTTGTCCCACTTTATTCTTCTTTGTCAAGATTGTTTTACCTATTACAGGGTGTACACCTTCCATATAACTTCAGTGTAAGCTTGTCTATGTCTACAATAAACTTTTCTGACATTTTTATAGAGCTTGCATTAAGCTTATAGACCAATATAGGGAGAATTTACAACTTTACTCATGTAAATTGATTGATATTGATTGATGTTGAGTCCTTCAATCAAAGAACATGGTCTATCTCTCCATTTATTTAGGTCTTATTTGATTTACTTTATCAGCATTTTGTAATTTAAAGCATACAGACCCTGTATATGTTTTGTTAAGTGTATACCTAAGAATTTTATTTTCTTTAGGCAACTGTAAATAGTGTATTGTATTTTTAATTTCAGTTTCCTCACACTCATGTTAATTTTGTACCCTGCAACCTTGCTGAATTTGTTTACTAGGTTTAGGAGTTTGCTGGTGGATTCCCTGGGATCTCTACACGACAATCATGTCAGCTGCAAATATCAATAGGTTATTTTCTTTTCCAGTCTGCAGTCCTTTTCTTTCTTTTCTTGCATGTTACAGTGGCTAGATCTTTCAGTGCTATGTTGACTTAGAGTGGTGACAATAGATATGATTGCCTTGTTTCTAATCTTAGAGGAAAAGCAATTAGCCTTTCACCATTAAGTATGATGTTAGCTAGGTTTCCTATAGATGCTTTTTATGAAATTAAGGTAATTTCTCCCTATTTCTAACTTGCTGAAAATTTTTGCCTTGAATGTGGATTTTTTTTGAAATAATTTTCTGTGTCAATTGATATGATTATTCTTATTCAGCCTGTTGATATGGTGGATTCCATTGACTGATTTTTAATATTAAACCAGCTTTATATACCTGCAATAAATCCCCTTTGGTCATAGTATATGTTCTTTTTATGAATTGTTTTGTTTTATTTGTTTTAATGTTTTGTTGATGCTTTTTGCATCTAAGTTTATGAGATATATTGGTCTACAGATTACTTCTTTTGCATTATCATTGTCTGGTTTTGGTAGCAGTGTAACACTGTTCTCATAAAATGAATTTGGAATAAGTTAGGACATGTTTCTGCCTCTTCTATTTTCGAGACAAGATTGTGCAAAATTAGTGTTGATTCTTATTTTATATGTTTGGTAAAAATCTCTAGTAAAACCATGTTTGCCTAGAGAGTTCTCTTTCTGGAGCTTTTTAATTATAAGTTTAATTTCTTTAATGGTTTTTAGGCTACTTAGCTGATCTATTTCATCTTGTTTGAGTTTTGGGGATTTGTGATCTTCAAAAAATTAATTCAGTTGTAAAATGTATAATCATAAATTTATGCAAAGGGTTTCCTTTTAATGGCTAAAAGATATGTAGTGTTATCCCTTGTTGCATCCTTGATTTTGGTGGTTTGTGTTTTCTTTATTCTTATTATTGTCAGTATTTTCTATGATTTGAATGTTTGTATCCCCTGTCAATTCATACCTTGAAACCTAATCACCAATGTGATGGTAATCAGAGGCAGGAAGAGACGTAAACTAGATGATGAACAGAAGATTCCCCAGCATCACTCCCTTCACAAAAATAAAACAAGAAACAATTCAAAACAAGAATACCACCTAACATTTTGTAGAACTCAGGAAAGAAGCAGAGCAACTTTTAGAGCTCACAGAATTGAGAGAAGCCATCATCAGTAACAGAAATGGTCATATCACACTGTACTTTCCCCTGCCCCAAGCCAGCATAATGTCACTCACAGAAAATTTCCCCTAACTTATGGTTTCTTGGGCAATAGGAGGGAAGTGAAGGAGAATGTTCAATCTCCCCACGAATCTGGGAGTCTTTGTGGGAAGCCTACTCTGATTCTATCACACAGAAAGTATTTGGCGTTCCGGGAGGGCTGAACCACTGGGATGACTGTGGACAAAGAGCAGGGATCTGATTGTAGTGACTATCATGCAGATATTGATGGTTACTCTGAACTCTGATAATCAGGAATGTCACATTTAAACAACTGACTGGAGCCATAGGGTTGCAGGGAACACAATACTTGAGAAACTTGAATCCCCGGCCAGATTTTACACAAATTCCAGGTGCTTGTGTGGAGTCTTCCCCTGGCCGCTAACAACTAAAATGTCAGGATTAAGTTCCAGTGGGCACTTAAGTATTCTCCAGACTGGGAAACAATGGCAGGGTAGGCAGCTGCTTCCCATTCTGACTATAAATTCTCCCCAGAATGGGAAGAAATAACAGGCCAATATTTAAGTTCCAAAACTAAGTAGTGAAGGTCTACCACCACCAATGAACACCTGCAAAAACTAAAAGAGGTAGTTGTCCTCTTAACTAAGTAGGCATTATTATAAAGACACAAGAATTACTAAACCTCAAGGAAATATGACACCACCAAAAGGGACCAAGCTTCAATAATGGATCCAAAAAAATTGAAGATCTATGAAATGTCAGACAGGAAATTCAGGATTATCCTTTAAAAGAAGTTTGGGAAATCAAAAGAAAATATGAATAGAAAACCAAATAAAATTTGGAAAATGATTCAGAAACAAAAAGAAATATTTGAGGAATAAATAGAAATAATTAGGGAAAACAAAGTCATAGAAATAATTCATAATTGAACTTAAAACTCATTAGAAAATTTCAACAGATGATTTGCTCAAACAGAATGAATTAGCAAGCTTGAAGACAAAACATACAAAATTCCTCAATCAGAGGAGAAAAAAACAAAAAAACAAAAAAACAAAAGAAGTCCTATGAGAATTATGGGACACCGTCAAGTAAACTAACCCCTGCATAATATTTCCAAAGGAGATGAGAGAGAGAAAAATTCCCACAAAGCATAATAATAGCTGAAAATTTCCCAAATCTAAAGAAAGATTACACCATCCAAGCACAGAAAGGTCAAAGGTCACTAATCAAATTAAACCAAACAGGAAATCCTTAAGGCATATTATAATCAAATTAGCAAAAATCAAAGGCAAAGAAAGAATGTATAAACCAGCAAGAGCGAAGAAACAGATAACGTTAAACAGATTCAAAATGAATTTTAGTGGATTTCTCAGCAGAAACCCTACAATTCAAGAGAGACAGGGGTGCTATATTCAAAATATGCAGGAAAAAAGAAAACAAACTGAAACTTCCAAACAAGAATAGTAACCAGCAAAGCTATTCTTCCAATAGGAAGGAAGGTAAGGATTTTTCCAGATAAACAAAACCTGAAGGAATTAATCAGCACCAGACTTGTCTTACAAGAAATGAGGAAGTTCTTCAATCTGAAAGAAGTGGACACTAACGTGTAACAACAACAGTAACAACAAAGACATATGAAGGTACAAAACTCACTGGGAAATGAAAGACAACAGACATATTCAGAATACTCTAGAGCTGAGGTTGGAGCAAAATGGCAGAATACAGGCCTCCACCAATCATCCTCCCATGGTAACAGCAAACTTAACAACTCTCTAGAAAAAGAAAAAGGCACCTTAATAAGAACTAAAAATTAGGTAACAGCTCAGCCACAGTGGGAGATGGGTTAAGCACCAAGCCAGTGCTTGGAGTTCCTGTTTCCATTCCTTGGCTCTTAGAGAGCATTTCTGGATTTGCCCTGGCCCAGAGGAAAACACACATCTCTGGAGGTTGAGTCTCAGAGCTGGCAACAATCAACATAAGCTTACTGAAGAAGCTTTGGGCTTTAAGAGAACATCAGTGGTAGCCTGGAAGTACTCCCCATGGGCATTTGGTGGAGACAGGCTTCTCTAACTCTGGAAGAAAGAGTTGGAAGGACTTTGTCCCATGGTTTGAGTGCCAGCTTAGGCACAGTAGAATAGAGCACTCAGTAAATTCCAAAGGTTCTGGACTCCAGGTCCTGGTTCCTGAATGGCATCTCCAAATCTGCCTAAAGCTTGCTGGAACTTGCCACCCTACAGGGAAAGGCAGAAGCCTGACTATCTTTGCCACCTGTTGATTGTAGAGTGCTAGGGCCTAGAGAGCACATAGGCAATAACCAGATAGTAGTAACAGCAGGCCTTGGGGGAAACCCAGTGCTGTTCTGGCCTCATGTCTAAACCAGTTCAGTACCATTCATGGTGGCCACAGGGGTGCTTGTGTCACCCCATTCCTAATGCCAGATGACTCAACAAAGAGAGATAGAGACTGGGAGAAAGTAAGAGAACAGTAAGAGTATCTGCCTGGTAATCCAGAGAATTATTCCAGATACTATATAAGACCTCCAAGGTGGTACCTCCATGAGTCTGTAAGAACCACAACACTACTGGGCTTGGGGTGCCCCCAGTGCATTTATGGCTTAGATCACAATATCCAAGTGTCTTCAACTACCTAGAAAGTCTTCCTAAGAAGGATCGGTACAAACAAGTCCAGAATGAAAAGACTGAAATAAATATCTAACTCTTCAATTCCCAGACAATGACAAACATCCACAAGCATCAAGAGCAATCAGGAAAACATGACCTCACCAAACAAAATAAGTAAGTCACCAGGTACCAATTCTGTATAAACAGAGATATATGATCTTTCAGACAGAGAATTCAAAATAGCTGTTTTTGAGGAAGATCAACGAAATTCAAGATAACACCGAGAAGGAATTCAGAATCCTCTACAATAACTTTAACAAAGAGATTGAAATAATTTAAAAGAATCAAGCTGAAATTCTGGAGCTGAAAAATGCAATTGGCATACTAAAGAATGCATTGGGGTCTTTAAAGAAAAGAATTGATCAAGCAGAAGAAAGAATTAGTGAGCTCGAAGACAGGCTATTTAGAAATACACAGGAGAGACAAAATAAAAAAGAATAAAAAAGAATGAAACATGCCTATAAGATCTAGAAAATCACCTCAATAAGGTAAATCTAAGAGTTATTAATCTTATAGAGGAGGTAGAGAAAGAGATAGGGGTAGAAAGTTTATTCAAAGGGATGATAATAGAGAACTTTTCAAACCTAGAGAAAAGTATCAATATTCAGGTACAAAATGGTTATAGAACATCAAGCAGATTTAATCCAAAGAAGACTACCTCAGGGCATTTAATAATCAAATCTCCCAAATGTGAAAGATAAAGAGAAGTTCCTAATAGCAGCAAGAGAAAAGAAATAAGTAACATATAGTGGAGCTCCAATACATCTTGCAGCAGATTCAGTGGAAACTTTACAGATCAAGAGAGGGTGGCATGACATATTTGAAGTGCTGAAGGAAAAAAACAAAACACCTTTTACACTGGAATAGTATGTCTGGTAAAAAAGAAAAAAAAAAATCTGTCTGTAATCCCAGCACTTTGGGAGGCCAAGGCAGGTGGGTCACCTGAGGTCAGGAATTTAAGACCAGCCTGACCAATGTGGTGAACTCCCATCTCTACTAAAAATACAAAAATTAGCCAGGCATGGTGGCAGGTGCCTGTAGTCCCGGCTACTCTGAAAATTGACACAAGAGAATTGCTTGAACCTGGGAGTCAGAGGATGCAGTGAGCCAAGATCATGCCACTGCACTCTAGCCTGGGCAACAGAGTGAAATTATTTCTGAAAAAAAAATCCTTCAAACATGAAGAAGAAACAAAAGCTGGGGGATTTTGTCAACACCAGGCTTGCCCAACAAGAAATGCTAAAGAGAGTTCTTCAATCTGAAAGAAAAGGATGTTAATGAGCAGTAAGAAATCATCTGAAAGTACAAAATTCACTGGCAATAATAAGTACACAGGAAAACACAGAATATCATAACACTGGTATATAAACTACTCCTTATCTCAGGAAACAGACTAAATGTTGAACCAAAAAAAAATAATAACTACAACAACTTTTCAAAACAGCGACAGTACAATAAGATATAGAGAGAATAAAAAGCTAAAAAGTCTGGTCATAAAGTTAAAATATAGAGTTTTCTTCAGCTTTCCTTTTGCTTGCTTGTTTGTTTTTGCAATCAGTGTTAAGTTGTCATCAGTTTAAAAGAATGGGATATATGATAATATTTACATGCCTCATGGAAACCTCAAACAAAAACATACAACAGATACACAAGAAATAAAAAGCAAGAAATTAAAACATCCCACCAGAGAAAATAATTTTCCCTAATGGAAAGATAGAAATGAAGAAAAGAAGAGAAGACTACAAAACTACAAGAATACAAATAGTGGTAGAAGCAAGTCCATACTTACCAATAATAACATTGAATATAAATAAAGTAAATTTTCCAATCAACATACATAGAGTGGCTCAATGGATTAAAAAAAAAAATAAGACCACATGACCTGTTGCCTACAAGAAACACACTTCACCTATAAAGGCACACATAGACTGAAAATTAAGTGGTGGAAAAAACATTCCATGCCATTGGAAACCAAAAGTAGCCGGAGTATTTGTACTTGTACCAGACAAAGTAGATTTCAAGACTGAAAGTATAAAAGGAGACAAATAATGTTATTATATAATGATAAAGGCATCAATTCAGTAAGAAAATATAAAAATTAGAAATATAATATGAACTCAACACTAGGGCACACAGATGCTATCATATAGATATTAAAAGCACATACAGATATTAGAATGTACAGATATAACATACAGATATTAGAAGTAATTATTATAATATACATATACTATAATATTCAGATAGTAGAAGCAAATATTATTAGAGCTACAGAGAGAGATAGACGCCCAATACAATAATAGCTGGAGACATCAACACTACACTTGCAGCATTGAAAAGATCTCCCAGAAAGAAAAGAGACAGAGAAATATTGGATGTAATCTGCACTATAGACAAAATGGACCTAACAGATATTTACAGACTATTTCATCCAATGGCTACAGAATATACATTCTTCTCCTTAGCACATGGATTAGTCTCAAGGATAGACCATATGTTAAGTCACAAAACAAGTCTCAAAACATTCAAAAAATTGAAATAATATTAATCATTGTCTCTGACCACAATTAAATAAAACTGGAAATCATTAACAAGAGGAATTTGGGAACTATAAAAACTCATGAGATTTTTAAAATATGCTCCTGAATGACCAGTGGGTTAATGAAGAAATTAAGAAGTCCACTGAAAAATCTCTTGAAACAAATGACAATGGAAACACAACATACAAAAACCTATGGGATACAGCAAAAACAGTACTACAAGGGAAGTTTATAGCAAAGCACCTCCATTAAAAAAGTAAAAGAAAATTCAAACAACCTAGTGATGTATCATAAAAAACTAGAAAACAAATAGCTAATTAAAACCAAAATTAGTAGAAGAAAAGAAATATAAACATCAGAACAGAAATAAATGAAATGAAAGAAAACAATACAAATGATTGAAGAAATGAAAACCTGGCTTTTGGAGAAGATAAACAAAACTGACAGACTTTTTGCCAGACTAAGAAAAGAGAAGACTCAAAATCAGAGAAGAAAAAGGAGACATTACAACCGATACCATATAAATTCATAGAATTTTTAGTGGTTACTATGAGTAACTATATGTCAATAAATTGGAGAACCTAGAAGAAATGAATAAATTCCTAGATACATGTAACCTGCCAAGGTAGAACCATGAAGAAATTCAAAACTTGAACAGGTCAAAAACAACCAATAAAACCAAAGCCTTAAAAAGTCTCCCTGTAAAGAAAAGCCTAGGACCCGATGGCTTCACTGTTGCATTCTACCAAACATTAAAGAAGAACTAATACCAATTCTGCTCAAACTATTCCAAAAAAGCAGAGGAAGAAGGAATACTTCCAAACTCATTCTACAAGGCCAGTATTATCCTGAAACCAAGACCAAAGACATATCAAAAAAGAAAAGCTACAGGCCAATATATCTGATGAATATTGATGCAAAAATCCTCGACAAAATACTAGAAAACCAAATTCAACAACACATTAAAATGATTATTCATTATGACCAAGTGGGATTTATCCCAGGAATACAATAATGGTTGAACATAAGCAAATAAATCAAGGTAATACATCATATCAACACATCACATCAGATTGAAGGACAAAAGCCATATGATCACTTATTGATACTGAAAAATCATATGATAAAATTTAACATCAAATCCTCAAAACACTCTGCATACAAGGAACATACTTCAATAAAAGTCACATATGACAGATCCACAGCTAGCATCATACTGAATAGTGAAAAACTGAAAGTCTTTATGATCTGGAACATGACAAGGGTGCCCGCTTTCATCACTATTATTCAACATAGTAGTGGAAGTCCTAGCTAGAGCAACCAGACAAGAGAAAGAAACAAAGCACATGCAATTTGAAAAGGAAGAAGTCAAATTATTCTTGTTTGCAAATGATATGATCCTATATTTGGAAAAACCTAATGACTCCAGCAAATACAATTAGAACTAATAAACAAATTCAGTAAAGTTACAGGATACAAACAAACATAGAAAAATCAGTAGCATTTTTATATGCCAACAGTAAACAACCTGAAAAAACATCAAGAAAATAATTCTATATACTATAGTAACAAATAAAACAAGATACCTAGGAATAAACAACCAAAGAAGTGAAAGACTGATACAATACAGCTGGAGACCTCACAATTATGACGCTAAAACATGCTACAAGTCTATAGTAACCAAAACACCATAGTACTGGCATAAAAACAGACACGTTGACCAATGGAACAGAATAAAGAATCCAGAAATAAATCCAAACTTTTACAGAAAAACTCGTTTTCAATAAAGGAACCAAGAACATTGATTAAAGTATGGTCTTTTCAACAAATGGTGCTGGAGAAACTGGATATTCACTTACAGAAAAATAAAACTAGACACCTATCTCTCACCATACACAAAAATCAAAGCAAAATGGATTAAAGACTTAAGTGGCAGATCAGAAACTATGAACCTAGTATAAGAAAACATTAAGGAAATTCTTCAGGACATTGGTCTGGGTAGTAAGTTTAGAGGTAAGACCTCAAAGCACAGGCAGCAAAAGCAAAATAGACAAATGGTATTATATCAAACTAAAATGCTTTGCATAGGAAAGGAGGCAATCAACAGAGTGAAGAGACAGCCTATGGAATGTGAAACAATATTTGCGAGCTATACATCTGACAAGGATTTAACAACCAGAATATATAAGGAATTCAAACAGCTTACTAGAAAAACAACAACAAAAATAATCTGATTAAAAGATGGGCACGTGATCTGAACACACCTTTCACAAAATAAGACATACTAATGGCCAACAAGTGTATATAAAAATACTAAACATCACTAATTATCAGGGAAATGAAAATTAAAACCACAGTGAGATATCATCTCACCCTAATTAAAATGATATCAAAAAGACAAAAAGTAACAAATGCTAGCAAGAATGTGGGGAAAGGGGAATGCTAGTACACCATTGGTGTGAATATGAATTATACAGCCACTGTGGAAAAGAGTATGGAAGTTCCACACAAAAAAACTAACAATGGATCTAACATAGAATTAAGTAATCCTACTGGTAGATATATATGCAAAAAAGGAAATAAGTATATATCAAAGAGACATTTTCACTCCTATGTTTATTGCAGCACTATCCACATGGCCAATATATGGAAGCAAACCTAGCATCCATTAACAGATGAATGCATAAAGAAGGTGTGGTATATATACACAATGGCCTATTATTCCACCATAGAAAAGAACTCAATGCTATCATTTGGAGCAACAAATTGGAGGACGTTATATTAACTGAAATAAGCCAGGCACAGAAAGATAAATATCACATGTTCTCATATATGTGGAAACTAAAAATGTTTGTCTCGTGAAGGTAGAGAGTAGAATGATGGTTACCAGAGGCTAAGTATAGTGGATAGAGGGGCATAAAGAGATTTTGATTAATGGGTACAAAACTGGTTAGATATAAGGAATACATTCTAATATTTGATAGCACAGTAGGGTAAAAATAGAAAATAACAATGTACTGTATATTCCAAAATAGCAAGAAGAGAAGATTTGGAATGTTTCCAACACAAAGAAATGACAAATGTTTGAGTTGATATACTAATTACCCTGATTACAGGTATACCTCATTAATATGTGCATTTATTATGTGTCACTTTAAAAAAAAAGAGCTGGGACATTTTGGAGGTGATTAGGTCATGAGGGCTCTACCTCTATGAATGGGATTGGTGTCCTTATAAAAGAGGCCTAAGGGAGCTATTCAAGGATATAGCAAGAGGGCACCATCTATGAAGAGGAATAGACCCTCACTAAACAGAATCTGCCCGAATTTTAATCTTGAGCTTTCTAGTTTCTAGAACTATGAGGAAAAAAAAAGTTTGCTGTTTATAAGCTACTAAGCTTATGCTATTTTGATATAGCAGCCCTTATAGACTAAGACAGTATTCCAAGAGTTTTATCAATTCCTCATGAATTTTATATATCATATTTGATGATTGGATCAAATAATTAAAACACCATCTGATACGCAAGGTAATGTTTAAAACTGAGAAAGGTGGCAGATTAGTGCCCTAATATTAAAAAAAAAAAGAGGAAAAGTAAATTAAAATTGAGAAAGGAAAAGGGACCTAAATAGAAGCAAAATTTCCAAATTTAACTCAAGGTCATAAAATGTTTATAGCAGTGGACCGTGATGAGGTATATGGGTATATTGGAATACCCAGCAAAACTCCGAAAACTATTCAAAGAGATACATTTTAAATAAATTTTTAAAAATAAATCAAGATGGAATTTCAAAAACTTGACAGTTTAGCAAGAAAAGAGAAACAAAACCACAGGAAACAAACAGAAATCAAATACCAAAATGGCACACTTAAATGCTATCATATCAATAATTACATTAAGTGTAAATAGCATAAATACATCAATCTAAAGATAGGGATTGGCAGAGTGGATTTAAAAGAAAACAAACAAATATGCTGTTTATAAGAAACTCACTTCAAAGTATACTATATTGGTAAGTTTAAAGTAAAAGGATGGTAAAAGACATTCTAGCCATTAAAAAATGGAATAAGAGTGACCATATTTATACATAAGGAAGCATACTTTAGAGCAAATAAAATTACCAGAGACAGAGAGGTATTTCATAGTGACAAAAGGATCAATTGATGAGGAAGATAAAACAATCCTAAATATGTATGCAACAAAAAGTAAAATCTCAAAATATGTGGTGAAAACACTGATGCGCTAAAAGAAGAAATACATGAACCCATAATTACAATTGAACTTGAATTTTCAGAACTTTAATTGCTATGTCTTGGCATGGATTTCTTTGTGTTGATCTTTTTGTGGTTCACTCAGCTTCTTGAATTTGTAGGTTTGTATCTTTTCCAAATTGAGGAAAAGTTTTCAGCCTAATTTCTTCAAATATTCTTTAATCTCCACCTATTCTTCTCTCTCTCTCTCTCTCTCTCTCTCTCTCTCTCTCTCTCTCTCTCTTTTGGAGACAGACAGAATCTCACTCTGTTGCCCAGGCTGGAGTACAGTGGTACGATATCAGGTCACTGCAACATCTACCTCCCAGGTTCAAGTAGTTCTCCTGCCTCAGCCTCCTGAGTAGCTGGGACTACAGGTGCACATCACGACACCTGACTAATTTTTTGTATTTTAGTAGAGGTGGGGTTTCACTGTGTTTCCCAGGCTGGTCTCGAACTCCTGATGTCACACAATCCACCCGTCTTGGCCTCCCAAAGTGCTGAGTTACAGGCATGAGCCACCACTCCTGGCCTATAATTTCCACTTAGTTCCTTTTTATAACTTTTATTTATTTGTTCTGATTTCCTAGTTTTCATTTATTTTGAGAGAAATTTTAATTGCTGAACCATTTTCTTCACTGATTTATTTCAGTGTTGGTATTTGTTCATAATTAGTAATTTTCAATTGTATCCCAAACATTTTTGTAGCATACTAGCAGAGTCTGAATCCCATTTAAATCCATCACTTCAGCAGACAGTCACTCTTTAGATTTTGTATGCAGGTCCTGCCCTACTTTTGTGGGCTGTCTTCCAATGCCAGTTTAATTTTCGGAGCCTTTGCAGAGTTAGTTTGGTTGCCTTGCTTTATCTGGTGCTGCTGGGGCTTGTAATGGTTACTGCTGGTGCTGCCTGAAGAGATAGGAGGAGTTTCTTCAGTTTGGGCTGTCATGTGTTTCTCTGTGGGGAAGGGATTCTTAGGCAACAGAAACAATATGTCTTTTCTGGCTGGGCATTTGTTGCAATTGAGTCCCTTTTGCTAATGCCCCTTTTGCCAATTCAGTGTCTCTGAGCCAGTGTGGGGAATCTCAGTTCTAACAGGACAAAGAAGCTTTTAAAATCTGGCCATTTGTTGTGGCAAGATCTCTTTTGCTAATTCTTCCTTGGTATTTCTCAGTGGGAAAGAGGAATCTTAGTCCTGGTGGGAAAAGATAATATTTCTCCTGACTGCTTATTAACAGGCCTCTCACCAAACCTCCTTGCAAGTGGTTCTGTGCTCACTTAGTGTTAGAAGGACCTCCATTCAATACAGGGCTGCCGTATTTTCTTAAGTTGGAGATTGGAAAATTCTGGATCTGGATGAAATTCTTCTATTGGATGTAGGAACATAAGATGTCCTGCCACTGTGTTGTTTCTCCAGCCTTGGGGTCGCAAACCAGTTTTCTTTCTTCTTACCACCTCTCAGAGTTCTTTCTTAGTGGCTTCTTGCATTATTTCCAGGACTTATAATTGCATTTAATGGGGATGGAGAAGAAAAAAATGGATCTATGTGACCTTATCCAGACTGAAGTTGATTTTTGACAAAAGTATAAGAGCAATTGAATGGAGAAATAATTATCTTCTCCACAATGGCCCATATAGAGCAAGGGTCCCCAACCCCCATGCCATGGACTGGTACCTGATAATCTGAGGTGGAACCATTTCCATCCTGAAACCATCCATCCCCCTGCTCCCACACTTCCGGGAAAAGTTGCCTTCCACAAAACCAGTCCCTGGTGCCAAAAAAGGTTGGAGACTGCTGATACAGAGGACCATTGCAAACAAAACAAAACATTGACCTATAATTCATGCTTTATGTGAAAATTACCTCAAACTACCAAATAAATGAGTCTATATTGAATAAGTGATTGAATAAATAAACTCCCTCTTATGATATGATGAGAAGAGCAGTTCGTATATCTAATATTTTTCCTCCCAAACTGGTAATCCTAGTTAATCATGGACAGAACATGAGACAAACCCAAATTAAGGGAGAGTTTACAAAATAGCTGACCACTAGTCCTTAAAACTCTCAAAGTCAAAAATCATTTTTTTAAGACTTTAAAACCATTATAGAGCAGAAGAGACCAAGGAGACATGACAATTAAACAAAATGTAGGATCCTGGATTGTATCCTGTAACAAAAGACACTAATGGAAAAATTGGTGAGATCTGAATAACATAGAACTAAGTTTTAAAAATTGTGAAGATACTAAACCATAAAATATGTCCCCATATTGGTAATATAAACCACCACTCATTTAGACTCAATGAATTTTAATTTAATGCTATGAACTTTATTATTGAATATTTACCAATAAAAACTCTATAATTAGTGTTCCCAAATGACTGCATTATATCAAAGATAATAACTAAAAAATACTAAAATTTATATTGCTCAAACTATGTGGAGTATTTCCACTAGCTCCAAAAGAGAATAGTCACCTGGCTCTTAGGTTGCTATTTTATCTCTTTTTCTCATTTTTTCTTTCTTTGGAGGTGTTTCTCATTTTCTTTTAATATACCTCTTGTTTCTCTAGTTACTGTTGTTTTCTCCCTTAGATACTCTACTCTGCCTTAGAGCCTCATTTTAATTATTAGATGGGTGACTTCATCTATAATTATATAAATAGCATAATCTCCAAAGATTTTTTTTGCCTCTCATTTGTTGCTTGGAACCCAGAACCACATTACCAAGGACTGCTGAGCATGAGGGATGTTATTATCTACAGAGAAAGCAAAGAGAACCTTTAAAATGACATAATCATATACCTTTGCATTCCAGGCACTTACAAAGAATGCAAATGGCTGTTTGATAAATGGAAAAATAAATTCATCATATGTTTAAATTTACTTGCTAACCACCCAGTAAAAGGACTAGATAGAAAGTCCTGGGATTAGAGGAAGCCTTTTGCTATTTGCCTATTGTCTGCCGTAATTTTCTTTGTTCTGTTTTTTTTCTTCTTCTATGAAATAAACGGTGAGGTGATTTTAACAAAACACCTCTGTTTCTCAACCATATTATATAATGTAATACCTGGTAAGCATGTTACATTCTATGGTTTCCAGACACGTATTTTTCCTTAGACACATTCTTGGGGATTAAAGAGTAAAAATTTTTTTAACAACTTGAAAATTTCAATTCAATGGAAATCTAAAAATGTAGAAAGAGACTTAATCTTGATCTGTCTTTATCACCAAGTACTGCCAAAGAGTACCAGGACTCAAAGTTGTTTATAATCTTATTCACAAGAAAAGGCTGAACATATTAGTGCATGCTACATGAAGGACTTTGTTCAGTGGTTTAAATAGACAACTGAGTTATCAAATAGCTCTTCAAGTATAAGTCTTATCAAATAAAGGAGATAGTCAATCATTTAGGACAATGAATTCATTGTATAATTATTTTTATATGTAAGAAAGAGAAAAATAGTAAATCTGAAAAAATAGATTTTTACTTTTTCAGTATTGAATGGTGTAGTAAAATGTTAATTTGATTGTATCATCAAAGAAAAGTATTGGTAATTTAAAATTAGATCAGTTTTTAAAGTAAAATGTTTCATTAGTAAAAATGGCAATGAGAAATGATGACCCATTCTTCTCAATATGAAAACAATTAACTAAACAAAAATAATAAAACAT
Organism: Cebus imitator; assembly: GCF_001604975.1. Taxonomy (NCBI): domain Eukaryota; kingdom Metazoa; phylum Chordata; class Mammalia; order Primates; family Cebidae; genus Cebus; species Cebus imitator. The sequence continues at coordinate 13,633 of NW_016107843.1, read as the reverse complement.
TTTCATCAAAATCAACATAATCAATTTAGTTTTAGGGAAACATTCTTGATAGTATTAATATTTTTAATCTTGGGGGTTCTTTAACTTTTAATTAATTATTGTTTGACAATTTTCTATTTAGCTTTATGGCTACAAATATTTTGGAAGCATTTCCAATAATGAATGAAATCAAAGATATAACAATTAGTATAAATGTTTTAGGACAGCAGCCCTTAACCTTTTTGGCACCAGGGACTGGTTTTGTGGAAGACAATTTATCCACAGACCAGGGTTGGGGGCCAGGGATGGTTTTGGAATAAAACTGTTCCACCTCAGCTCATCAGGCATTAGATTCTCATAAGGAGGGTGCAACCTAGGTGTTTCACATGTGCCGTTCACAATAGAGTTCATACTCCTATGAGAATCTAATGCCACCACTGATCTGACAGGAGGTGGAGCTCAAGCGGTAATGCTCACTCACCAACTGCTCACCTCCTGCTGTGTGGCCAGGTTCCTAGCAGGACATGGAGTCATACCAGTCCATGGCTAGGGCTTGAGGACCCCTGGTTTAGGACAATGGGGAGATCAATGAGCATAGAGTGTGATTAAGTCCAAGAGTGGCATGATCACTGATTTCAGGTGAAAGGTAATGTTCAAAACTGGATAGAGGAGATCAAATTCAATAGAAAATTGAATAGGATACTAGTGACAGGAAATTAATTCATCATCATTATATAGAGAGATGTGGAATGTGGAAGTCATCGAGCCAGGGAAGAGTGATGTTACAAAAATCTAGACACAAGGTGATGGAGATCTGACCTAGGAAAATGATAAAGATAATGGAAAAAGAGACATTTTGAAATAAAATAAAGCATAACATAGAGATGGCACTATGAAGTCACCTGTAACATTAACATAATTACTCTGATTTGATTGTTGGGTTTCTTCTTTTCCATAGAGTAAAAGGTAGTAATCCTGGAGCCATAGTAGGAAATCAAAACTAAATGACCAGGGATTTCATGCTGATACTGGTATCTACTTATTAGCATTTACATATTATTTGTGTTCTTAGTTACTTGATCTATAAATGAAATGGATTAGCTGGAAGGGTGGTTTTCAAATATCATCTCCCTCAAGTACTGGAACTTTTTCTTTTAAGACACTTGACACTTTACACAAAGCTTAAAAAATTGAGAAAGATAAAGCAGCCCAGCAGTTTTGTGAAAATTTCTACATACATCTACCATAAGATCCAACCATTCTATTCCTACTGAAATGGGAAAAGTTCCCTTGTCCTCCTTGCAAGGCATGTGATGGGGGTGTGGTTCACTTCTTTGGTGCCCGGCTGCTCAAACATCTAGAGGGAGCATGCAGACAGGCAGGCTGTGGGGCTCCCACCTCACAGCAGTGTCTAGGGGTAAATGTTTATAGCTCCTGAGGCCCCAGTGGGCCTGTGTTACCATGTGCTCTTTTAGTTCTGCCATCTGTAGGCAGCTTGTGTTAGCTCAATTAGCCCCTCTACGTTATTGCAAGGACAGAGGGCTTTCTGTATCCTTGAGTTCTTGCCTTGATGTACTGGAAGAATCAGATCACACATGGGCATCGCATCACACATGGACTTGGAGAATGAGTGTAAGTTTTTTTATTGAGTGATAGCTGGGGAGGCCAGAAGGGGGATGGAGTGGGGGGGGGTAGTTATCCCCTGGAGCTGAGTGGCTCAGCAGCCAGGCTGTCCTCCGACTGCCCCTGCCAAACTCCGCATCATTCTGCCAGTCGATGGCCTTCTGGCATCTGCAGCTGTCTGCCACTATGCTCTTCTGCTGTTATGTTCCTCTCAACATCCAGCTGCTGGTGTGTTCTTCCACGGATGTGTTCCTCTCGACATCCAGTCTCTTGCATGTTCTTCTGCCAGTGTGTTCCCCTCCATGTCCAACTGCTTGTGTCTCTGCCCACTAGGGTCTCAGGGTTTTTTTATAGGCACAAGATAGGGGCATGGCAGGCCAGGGTAATCTTGGGAAATGCAACATTTGGGCATGAAAACAGGAGTGCCTGTTCTCACCTAGGTCCATGGGTATAGGCCTAAGAGTGGAGCCCTCACCAGGGACCACACCTTTCTCCTCCCAGCACTTCCCTGCCCCACTCCATGTCACTAGGTACTTACGAGAAATGGAAGCATATGTCAATACAAAGCCTCTACAAGAATAGTCATAGCTGTTTTATTTGTAATAGCCAAAAACTGGAGACAACAAAAACATCCAACAATGGATGAATAGATAAATAATTTGTAGCATGTCCATACAAGGAAATGCTGTTAACTAATAAAAAGGGATTTGTTACTGGTAAACACAACTTGAGTGACTCTCAAAATAACTATGCTTAGTGAAGGATGACCAAAAAAAGAGATTACATATTGTATGATTCAACTTATAAAACTCTAGAACACGAAAATTATTTTATAGTAATAGAAATTAGATCCATGGTTGCTTCAGGATGCTCAGAGAGACAAGGGGCAGCAGAGAAATTACAAAAAGACACCAAGAAGTTCTTGGAGGCCATGCATATATTTACTATCTTGATTGTGGTGATGGTTTCAAGGGTTTATATATGTCAGCATTTATCAAACCGCACACGTTAAGTATGTGCAGTTTGCATGTCAATTATACCTCAGTAAAGCTGTTTTAAAAAAACAAAAGGCAATCTTGTCAGCTGACAGCTGACAGCTAGTAGCTGGTGTAGTTGCTTCCAACTAGGGCATGGTGTTCCTTTGTTGGATGTAAGGATTTTACAGAATATCAATATCAGAAAAGGAGTCCTCGTGACTGTGATGAAGCAAAACAATAGAAAGACAACTCCACTCTCCATAATCATGCCCAAATAGAGATATAAGTGGAAACTTTGGACAATCACAAAATGCCCAAATATCACTTTCTCAGTTAACATGAGTAACAACTGCTTATTTTTCAATGATTACCCCATTTTTCCCCTCCAACCTCCTAGATAAAAATTAAGGTAGTCAATCAACAAATTGCTTCAGATTTCTGGCTTCAGCTAA